>NC_079198.1:460391-578869 GCF_029499605.1 Hyla sarda | reverse complement strand
TATCATCACCACAGGGGTACAGTATATCACCACCACAGGAGTACAGTATATCACCACCACAGGAGTACAGTATATCACCACCACAGGAGTACAGTATATCATCACCACAGGAGTACAGTATATCATCACCACAGGGAGTACAGTATATCACCACCACAGGAGTACAGTATATCATCACCACAGGAGTACAGTATATCATCACCACAGGAGTACAGTATATCATCACCACAGGAGTACAGTATATCACCACCACAGGAGTACAGTATATCATCACCACAGGAGTACAGTATATCATCACCACAGGAGTACAGTATATCATCACCACAGGAGTACAGTATATCACCACCACAGGAGTACAGTATATCACCACCACAGGAGTACAGTATATCATCACCACAGGAGTACAGTATATCATCACCACAGGAGTACAGTATATCATCACCACAGGAGTACAGTATATCACCACCACAGGAGTACAGTATATCATCACCACAGGAGTACAGTATATCATCACCACAGGAGTACAGTATATCATCACCACAGGAGTACAGTATATCACCACCACAGGAGTACAGTATATCATCACCACAGGAGTACAGTATATCATCACCACAGGAGTACAGTATATCATCACCACAGGAGTACAGTATATCACCACCACAGGAGTACAGTATATCATCACCACAGGAGTACAGTATATCATCACCACAGGAGTACAGTATATCATCACCACAGGAGTACAGTATATCATCACCACAGGAGTACAGTATATCATCACCACAGGAGTACAGTATATCATCACCACAGGAGTACAGTATATCACCACCACAGGAGTACAGTATATCATCACCACAGGAGTACAGTATATCATCACCACAGGAGTACAGTATATCATCACCACAGGAGTACAGTATATCACCACCACAGGAGTACAGTATATCATCACCACAGGAGTACAGTATATCATCACCACAGGAGTACAGTATATCATCACCACAGGAGTACAGTATATCATCACCACAGGAGTACAGTATATCATCACCACAGGAGTACAGTATATCACACCACAGGAGTACAGTATATCATCACCACAGGAGTACAGTATATCATCACCACAGGAGTACAGTATATCATCACCACAGGAGTACAGTATATCATCACCACAGGAGTACAGTATATCATCACCACAGGAGTACAGTATATCATCACCACAGGAGTACAGTATATCATCCACCACAGGAGTACAGTATATCATCACCACAGGAGTACAGTATATCATCACCACAGGAGTACAGTATATCACCACCACAGGAGTACAGTATATCACCACCACAGGAGTACAGTATATCATCACCACAGGAGTACAGTATATCACCACCACAGGAGTACAGTATATCACCACCACAGGAGTACAGTATATCACCACCACAGGAGTACAGTATATCATCACCACAGGAGTACAGTATATCACCACCACAGGAGTACAGTATATCATCACCACAGGAGTACAGTATATCATCACCACAGGAGTACAGTATATCATCACCACAGGAGTACAGTATATCATCACCACAGGAGTACAGTATATCATCACCACAGGGAGTACAGTATATCACCACCACAGGAGTACAGTATATCCAATCACCACAGGAGTACAGTATATCATCACCACAGGAGTACAGTATATCACCACCACAGGAGTACAGTATATCACCACCACAGGAGTACAGTATATCACCACCACAGGAGTACAGTATATCATCACCACAGGAGTACAGTATATCATCACCACAGGAGTACAGTATATCATCACCACAGGAGTACAGTATATCATCACCACAGGGGTACAGTATATCACCACCACAGGAGTACAGTATATCATCACCACAGGAGTACAGTATATCATCACCACAGGAGTACAGTATATCACCACCACAGGAGTACAGTATATCATCACCACAGGAGTACAGTATATCACCACCACAGGAGTACAGTATATCACCACAGGAGTACAGTATATCATCACCACAGGAGTACAGTATATCACCACAGGAGTACAGTATATCATCACCACAGGAGTACAGTATATCACCACCACAGGCGTACAGTATATCATCACCACAGGAGTACAGTATATCACACCACAGGAGTACAGTATATCATCACCACAGGAGTACAGTATATCACCACCACAGGAGTACAGTATATCATCATCACAGGAGTACAGTATATCATCACCACAGGAGTACATCACCACAGGAGTACAGTATATCATCACCACAGGAGTACAGTATATCATCACCACAGGAGTACAGTATATCATCACCACAGGAGTACAGTATATCATCACCACAGGAGTACAGTATATCACCACAGGGAGTACAGTATATTATCACCATAGGAGTACAGTATATCATCACCACAGGAGTACAGTATATCATCACCACAGGAGTACAGTATATCACCACCACAGGAGTACAGTATATCATCACCACAGGAGTACAGTATATCACCACCACAGGAGTACAGTATATCATCACCACAGGAGTACAGTATATCATCACCACAGGGGTACAGTATATCATCATCACAGGAGTACAGTATATCATCATCACAGGAGTACAGTATATCATCATCACAGGAGTACAGTATATCACCACCACAGGAGTACAGTATATCACCACCACAGGAGTACAGTATATCATCACCACAGGAGTACAGTATATCATCACCACAGGAGTACAGTATATCATCACCACAGGAGTACAGTATATCATCACCACAGAAGTACAGTATATCATCACCACAGGGGTACAGTATATCACCACCACAGGAGTACAGTATATCATCACCACAGGAGTACAGTATATCATCACCACAGGAGTACAGTATATCACCACCACAGGAGTACAGTATATCATCACCACAGGAGTACAGTATATCACCACCACAGGCGTACAGTATATCATCACTACAGGAGTACAGTATATCACCACAGGAGTACAGTATATCATCACCACAGGAGTACAGTATATCACCACCACAGGAGTACAGTATATCATCACCACAGGAGTACAGTATATCACCACCACAGGAGTACAGTATATCATCACCACAGGGGTACAGTATATCATCACCACAGGAGTACAGTATATCATCATCACAGGAGTACAGTATATCATCACCACAGGAGTACATCACCACAGGAGTACAGTATATCATCACCACAGGAGTACAGTATATCATCACCACAGGAGTACAGTATATCATCACCACAGGAGTACAGTATATCACCACCACAGGAGTACAGTATATCACCACCACAGGAGTACAGTATATCATCACCATAGGAGTACAGTATATTATCACCATAGGAGTACAGTATATCATCACCACAGGAGTACAGTATATCATCACCACAGGAGTACAGTATATCACCACCACAGGAGTACAGTATATCATCACCACAGGAGTACAGTATATCATCAATCACAGGAGTACAGTATATCATCACCACAGGAGTACAGTATATCATCACCACAGGAGTACAGTATATCATCACCACAGGAGTACAGTATATCACCACCACAGGAGTACAGTATATCATCACCACAGGAGTACAGTATATCATCACCACAGGAGTACAGTATATCATCACCACAGGAGTACAGTATATCATCACCACAGGAGTACAGTATATCACCACCACAGGAGTACAGTATATCACCACAGGAGTACAGTATATCACCACAGGAGTACAGTATATCATCACCACAGGAGTACAGTATATCACCACAGGAGTACAGTATATCACCACAGGAGTACAGTATATCATCACCACAGGAGTACAGTATATCACCACCACAGGAGTACAGTATATCATCACCACAGGAGTACAGTATATCATCACCACAGGAGTACAGTATATCACCACAGGAGTACAGTATATCATCACCACAGGAGTACAGTATATCACCACCACAGGAGTACAGTATATCACCACAGAAGTACAGTATATCATCACCACAGGAGTACAGTATATCACCACCACAGGAGTACAGTATATCATCACCACAGGAGTACAGTATATCATCACCACAGGAGTACAGTATATCATCACCACAGGAGTACAGTATATCATCACCACAGGAGTACAGTATATCATCACCACAGGAGTACAGTATATCACCACCACAGGAGTACAGTATATCATCACCACAGGAGTACAGTATATCACCACCACAGGAGTACAGTATATCATCACCACAGGAGTACAGTATATCACCACCACAGGAGTACAGTATATCATCACCACAGGAGTACAGTATATCATCACCACAGGAGTACAGTATATCATCACCACAGGGGTACAGTATATCATCACCACAGGAGTACAGTATATCACCACCACAGGAGTACAGTATATCATCACCACAGGAGTACAGTATATCATCACCACAGGAGTACAGTATATCACCACCACAGGAGTACAGTATATCACCACCACAGGAGTACAGTATATCATCACCACAGGAGTACAGTATATCATCACCACAGGAGTACAGTATATCACCACCACAGGAGTACAGTATATCATCATCACAGGAGTACAGTATATCATCACCACAGGAGTACAGTATATCATCACCACAGGAGTACAGTATATCATCACCACAGGAGTACAGTATATCACCACCACAGGAGTACAGTATATCATCACCACAGGAGTACAGTATATCATCACCACAGGAGTACAGTATATCACCACCACAGGAGTACAGTATATCATCACAGGAGTACAGTATATCATCACAGGAGTACAGTATATCATCACCACAGGAGTACAGTATATCACCACAGGAGTACAGTATATCATCACCACAGGAGTACAGTATATCACCACAGGAGTACAGTATATCATCACCACAGGAGTACAGTATATCACCACCACAGGAGTACAGTATATCACCACAGAAGTACAGTATATCATCACCACAGGAGTACAGTATATCATCACCACAGGAGTACAGTATATCATCACCACAGGAGTACAGTATATCACCACCACAGGAGTACAGTATATCATCACCACAGGAGTACAGTATATCATCATCACAGGAGTACAGTATATCATCACCACAGGAGTACAGTATATCACCACCACAGGAGTACAGTATATCATCACCACAGGGGTACAGTATATCACCACCACAGGAGTACAGTATATCACCACCACAGGAGTACAGTATATCACCACCACAGGAGTACAGTATATCATCACCACAGGAGTACAGTATATCACCACCACAGGAGTACAGTATATCACCACAGGAGTACAGTATATCATCACCACAGGAGTACAGTATATCACCACCACAGGAGTACAGTATATCATCACCACAGGAGTACAGTATATCATCACCACAGGAGTACAGTATATCATCACCACAGGAGTACAGTATATCACCACCACAGGAGTACAGTATATCACCACAGAAGTACAGTATATCACCACCACAGGAGTACAGTATATCACCACAGGAGTACAGTATATCATCACCACAGGAGTACAGTATATCACCACAGGAGTACAGTATATCATCACCACAGGAGTACAGTATATCACCACCACAGGAGTACAGTATATCATCACCACAGGAGTACAGTATATCATCACCACAGGAGTACAGTATATCATCACTACAGGAGTACAGTATATCATCACCACAGGAGTACAGTATATCATCACCACAGGAGTACAGTATATCATCACCACAGGAGTACAGTATATCATCACCACAGGAGTACAGTATATCACCACCACAGGAGTACAGTATATCACCACAGGAGTACAGTATATCATCACCACAGGAGTACATTATATTACCACCACAGGAGTACAATATATCATCACCACAGGAGTACAGTATATCATCACCACAGGAGTACAGTATATCATCACCACAGGAGTACAGTATATCATCACCACAGGAGTACAGTATATCATCACCACAGGAGTACAGTATATCACCACAGGAGTACAGTATATCATCACCACAGGAGTACAGTTATATCACCACAGGAGTACAGTATATCATCACCACAGGAGTACAGTATATCACCACAGGAGTACAGTATATCATCACCACAGGAGTACAGTATATCATCACCACAGGAGTACAGTATATCACCACAGGAGTACAGTATATCATCACCACAGGAGTACAGTATATCACCACAGGAGTACAGTATATCATCACCACAGGAGTACAGTATATCACCACAGGAGTACAGTATATCATCACCACAGGAGTACAGTATATCATCACCACAGGAGTACAGTATATCATCACCACAGGAGTACAGTATATCATCACCACAGGAGTACAGTATATCATCACCACAGGAGTACAGTATATCATCACCACAGGAGTACAGTATATCACCACCACAGGAGTACAGTATATCATCACCACAGGGGTACAGTATATCACCACAGGAGTACAGTATATCATCACCACAGGAGTACAGTATATCACCACCACAGGAGTACAGTATATCATCACCACAGGAGTACAGTATATCACCACCACAGGAGTACATCACCACAGGAGTACAGTATATCATCACCACAGGGGTACAGTATATCACCACAGGAGTACAGTATATCACCACCACAGGAGTACAGTATATCATCACCACAGGAGTACAGTATATCACCACCACAGGAGTACATCACCACAGGAGTACAGTATATCATCACCACAGGAGTACAGTATATCATCACCACAGGAGTACAGTATATCATCACCACAGGAGTACAGTATATCATCACCACAGGAGTACAGTATATCATCATCACAGGAGTACAGTATATCATCACCACAGGAGTACAGTATATCATCACCACAGGAGTACAGTATATCATCACCACAGGAGTACAGTATATCATCACCACAGGAGTACAGTATATCATCATCACAGGAGTACAGTATATCACCACCACAGGAGTACAGTATATCACCACCACAGGAGTACAGTATATCACCACAGGAGTACAGTATATCATCACCACAGGAGTACAGTATATCATCACCACAGGGGTACAGTATATCACCACCACAGGAGTACAGTATATCACCACCACAGGAGTACAGTATATCACCACCACAGGAGTACAGTATATCATCACCACAGGAGTACAGTATATCATCACCACAGGAGTACAGTATATCACCACCACAGGAGTACAGTATATCACCACCACAGGAGTACAGTATATCACCACCACAGGAGTACAGTATATCATCATCACAGGAGTACAGTATATCATCATCACAGGAGTACAGTATATCATCACCACAGGAGTACAGTATATCATCACCACAGGAGTACAGTATATCATCACCACAGGAGTACAGTATATCACCACCACAGGGGTACAGTATATCATCACCACAGGAGTACAGTATATCATCACCACAGGAGTACAGTATATCATCACCACAGGAGTACAGTATATCATCACCACAGGAGTACAGTATATCATCATCACAGGAGTACAGTATATCACCACCACAGGAGTACAGTATATCACCACCACAGGAGTACAGTATATCACCACCACAGGAGTACAGTATATCATCACCACAGGAGTACAGTATATCACCACCACAGGAGTACAGTATATCACCACAGGAGTACAGTATATCATCACCACAGGAGTACAGTATATCACCACCACAGGAGTACAATATATCACCACCACAGGGGTACAGTATATCACCACCACAGGAGTACAGTATATCACCACCACAGGAGTACAGTATATCATCACCACAGGAGTAGTGCAGAGTGTGAGCTGTAAGCAGAGGATGGGCGTCAAAACAGAATTCGACCAAAGGAGCCGTCCGTCCACTGACTGACAACACAACAATCCCAACAATTCCTACAGGCAGTTTATTATTATTATTATTACTATTATGTCACTGCGCAAACCAAACCCCCCATAGAGTTCAATGAAAGAAGAGAAACGCGCTGGAACAAAGTGACGTCACCCAATAAGTGTGAGCTCCGGAGCTGCCCCCAGAGGTGCCTACCCCTCAGACCGGAACACCACTTCATACAGGGGGCGATTAATGCCATCTGTAACCACCCTTATAGGATCTCACACAGAAGACGAGACCCCCAATGTGTCATGTGTCCCTGCACCTAGTGGGGCCCCGCGACCTGTATAAGAGCTGAGATGATGCTGCGGCTATAGTTACCCCCATTCTTTACCCATCTTTGTGTGAGAAAGCAGTCTGTGGGGGGTGGAGCCAGGCTATGCAGGGGTGGGGTTAGAGTCTGTAGGGGTGGAGTCAAAGTCTGCAGGGGTGGGGTTAGAGTCTGCAGGGGTGGAGTCAGAGTCTGCAGGTGTGGGTTCATAGTCTGCAGGGGTGGAGTCAGAGTCTGCAGGGGTGGGATCAGAGTCTGCAGGGGTGGGATCAGAGTCTGCAGGGGTGGGATCAGAGTCTGCTGGGGTGGAGTAAGAGTCTTCAGGGGTGGGGGTCATAGTCAGCAGGGGTGGAGTCAGAGTCTGCAGGGGTAGGGTCAGAGTCTGCAAGGGTGGGGTCAGAGTCTGCAGGGGTGGGGTCAGAGTTTGCAGGGGTGAAGTCAGAGTCTGCAAGGGTGGAGTAAGAATCTGCAAGGGTGGAGTAAGAATCTACAGGGGTGGAGTAAGAGTCTGCAGGGGTGGGGTCATAGTCAGCAGGGGTGGAGTCAGAGTCTGAAGGGGTGGAGTCAGAGTCTGCAGGGGTGGGGTCAGAGTCTGCAAGGGTGGGGTCAGAGTCTGCAAGGGTGGGGTCAGAGTCTGCAAGGGTGGGGTCAGAGTCTGCAGGGGTGAAGTCAGAGTCTGCAGGGGTGGAGTCAGAGTCTGCAGGGATGGGGTCAGAGTCTGCAAGGGTGGGGTCAGAGTCTGCAGTGGTGGGGTCAGAGTCTGTAGGGGGTGGGGTTAGTCTGTAGGGGGTGGGGTCAGAGTCTGTAGGAGGTGGGGTCAGAGTCTGTAGGAGGTGGGGTCAGAGTCTGTAGGGGTGGGGTCAGAGTCTGAAGGGGTGGAATCAGAGTCTGTAGGTGTAGGGTCAGAGTCTGTAGGGGGTGGGGTCAGAGTCCGCAGGGGTGGGGTCAGAGTCCGCAGGGGGTGGGTCAGTCTGCAGGGTTGGAGTAAGAGTTTCTAGGGGTGGGGTCAGAGTCTACAGGGGTAGGGTCAGAGTCTGTAGGGGTGGGGTCAGAGTCTGCAGGGGTGGAGTCAGAGTCCGTAGGGGTAGGGTCAGAGTCTGTAGGGGGTAGGGTCAGAGTCTGCAGGGGTGGGGTCAAAGTCTGTAGGGGGTGGGTGAGTCTGCAGGGGTGGGGTCAGAGTCTGTAGGGGGTGGGGTCAGGCCTCCTCAGGGTGGTTGGCATTAGGCCCTAGATGGGAGGGGCAGACACAGTGACGCTTCAGAGGCCGTGGGTTATAGGACCAGGCGCCACTTAGAGACCGGTCCTATCACCTGCACCCTACTGGGCCCACTGCATTGTGTAATATGATGTATATGTGATGGAGGGGCCCTCAGACCCCCATAGCCCAGTACATGACACCACAGGAATCACCTCACTCTAAGCCTGGATCCCGACATAACACAGTTACCTCATAACAATCACCACACTGCGCATGCTCCCTGAGAGTTCAGCCTCGTCCTCCTGTCACTTAGCGCGCATGCTCTGACCTGCTGTACTGGAGTGCGCAGGCGCGCTGTCCCGGTTCTGATTGGCCCCTGTGAGGTGACCGGGCCGGGGCCGCTGGTCGCCATGACGCTCTTTCATTTCGGGAATTGTTTCGCTTTGGCTTATTTCCCGTACTTTATCACGTACAAGTGCAGCGGCCTGTGAGTACCGGGGACCGGGAGAGGGAGGGGAGAGGGACCGGGAGAGGGATCGGGGTCCTGACCGTGTGTCTGCCTTACAGCTCGGAGTACAGCGCCTTCTGGAGATGTGTCCAGGCCGGAGCCACCTACCTGTGTGTACAGCTGTGCAAGGTGAGGGGACCGGGGGTAAGGGGGGCACTGGGGGGGATACAGGGGAAAGGAGGGCACGGGAGGGGGGATACAGGGGTACGGGGGTAACAAGGGGGGGAGATATAGGGGTACGGGGGTAACAAGGGGGGGGGAATACAGGGGTACGGGGGTAACAAGGGGGGGAGATATAGGGGTACGGGGGTAACAAGGGGGGGGGAATACAGGGGTACGGGGGGGAGATACAGGGGAAAGGAGGGCACGGGAGGGGGGGTACGGGGGTAACAAGGGGGAGATACAGGGGTACGGGGGGGAGATACAGGGGTACGGGGGTAACAAGGGGGAGATACAGGGGTACGGGGGGGGGAACAAGGGAGGGGGGATACGGGGGTAACAAGGGGGGGGAGGGGGGATACGGGGGTAACAAGGGGGGGGAGGGGGGATACGGGGGTAACAAGGGGGGAGATATAGGGGTACGGGGGTAACAAGGGGGGGAATACAGGGGTACGGGGGGAGATACAGGGGAAAGGAGGGCACGGGAGGGGGGATACAGGGGTACGGGGGTAACAAGGGGGAGATACAGGGGTATGGGGGGGGAGATACAGGGGTACGGGGGTAACAAGGGGGAGATACAGGGGTACGGGGGGGAGATACAGGGGTACGGGGGGGAACAAGGGAGGGGGGATACAGGGGTACGGGGGGGGAACAAGGGAGGGGGGATACAGGGGTACGGGGGGGAACAAGGGAGGGGGGATACAGGGGTACGGGGGTAACAAGGGGGGGAGATATAGGGGTACGGGGGGGGAACAAGGGGGAGATAACAGGGGGGGAGGTACGGGGGGTAACAAGGGGGGAGATAACGGGGGGGGGTACGGGGGGGGAACAAGGGGGGAGATAACAGGGGGGGAGGTACGGGGGGTAACAAGGGGGGAGATAACAGGGGGGGAGGTACGGGGGGTAACAAGGGGGGAGATAACAGGGGGTGGGAGATACAGGGGTACGGGGGGGTAACAAGGGGTGGGAGATACAGGGGTACGGGGGGGTAACAAGGGGTGGGAGATACAGGGGTACGGGGGGGTAACAAGGGGTGGGAGATACAGGGGTACGGGGGGGTAACAAGGGGTGGGAGATACAGGGGTACGGGGGGGGTAACAAGGGGTGGGAGATACAGGGGTACGGGGGGGTAACAGGGGGTGGGAGATACAGGGGTACGGGGGGGTAACAGGGGGTGGGAGATACAGGGGTACGGGGGGGTAACAGGGGGTGGGAGATACAGGGGTACGGGGGGGTAACAGGGGGTGGGAGATACAGGGGTACGGGGGGGTAACAGGGGGTGGGAGATACAGGGGTACGGGGGGGTAACAAGGGGTGGGAGATACAGGGGTACGGGGGGGTAACAAGGGGTGGGAGATACAGGGGTACGGGGGGGGTAACAAGGGGTGGGAGATACAGGGGTACGGGGGGGTAACAAGGGGTGGGAGATACAGGGGTACGGGGGGGTAACAAGGGGTGGGAGATACAGGGGTACGGGGGGGGGTAACAAGGGGTGGGAGATACAGGGGTACGGGGGGGGTAACAAGGGGTGGGAGATACAGGGGTACGGGGGGGGGTAACAAGGGGTGGGAGATACAGGGGTACGGGGGGGGGTAACAAGGGGTGGGAGATACAGGGGTACGGGGGGGGGTAACAAGGGGTGGGAGATACAGGGGTACGGGGGGGGGTAACAAGGGGTGGGAGATACAGGGGTACGGGGGGGGTAACAAGGGGTGGGAGATACAGGGGTACGGGGGGGGTAACAAGGGGTGGGAGATACAGGGGTACGGGGGGGGTAACAAGGGGTGGGAGATACAGGGGTACGGGGGGGGTAACAAGGGGGGGAGATACAGGGGTACGGGGGGGGGGGTAACAAGGGGGGGAGATACAGGGGTACGGGGGGGGGGGTAACAAGGGGGGGAGATACAGGGTTACGGGGGGGGGGTAACAAGGGGGGGAGATACAGGGTTACGGGGGGGGGGGGGGGTAACAAGGGGGGGAGATACAGGGTTACGGGGGGGGGTAACAAGGGGGGGAGATACAGGGTTACGGGGGGGGGGGGGGTAACAAGGGGGGGAGATACAGGGTTACGGGGGGGGGGGGGGGGTAACAAGGGGGGGAGATACAGGGTTACGGGGGGGGGGGGGGGTAACAAGGGGGGGAGATACAGGGTTACGGGGGGGGGGGTAACAAGGGGGGGAGATACAGGGTTACGGGGGGGGTAACAAGGGGGGGAGATACAGGGTTACGGGGGGGGGGGTAACAAGGGGGGGAGATACAGGGTTACGGGGGGGGGGTAACAAGGGGGGGGAGATACAGGGTTACGGGGGGGGGGTAACAAGGGGGGGGAGATACAGGGTTACGGGGGGGGGGTAACAAGGGGGGGGAGATACAGGGTTACGGGGGGGGGGGGTAACAAGGGGGGAGATACAGGGTTACGGGGGGGGGGGGGGTAACAAGGGGGGAGATACAGGGTTACGGGGGGGGGGGGGTAACAAGGGGGGGAGATACAGGGTTACGGGGGGGGGGGGGGGTAACAAGGGGGGGAGATACAGGGTTACGGGGGGGGGGTAACAAGGGGGGGAGATACAGGGTTACGGGGGGGGGGGGTAACAAGGGGGGGAGATACAGGGTTACGGGGGGGGGGGTAACAAGGGGGGGAGATACAGGGTTACGGGGGGGGGGGGTAACAAGGGGGGAGATACAGGGTTACGGGGGGGGGGGGTAACAAGGGGGGGAGATACAGGGTTACGGGGGGGGGGGGTAACAAGGGGGGGAGATACAGGGTTACGGGGGGGGGGGTAACAAGGGGGGGAGATACAGGGTTACGGGGGGGGGGGGTAACAAGGGGGGGAGATACAGGGTTACGGGGGGGGGGGTAACAAGGGGGGGAGATACAGGGTTACGGGGGGGGGGTAACAAGGGGGGGAGATACAGGGTTACGGGGGGGGGGTAACAAGGGGGGGAGATACAGGGTTACGGGGGGGGGGGTAACAAGGGGGGGAGATACAGGGTTACGGGGGGGGGGGTAACAAGGGGGGGAGATACAGGGTTACGGGGGGGGGGGTAACAAGGGGGGGAGATACAGGGTTACGGGGGGGGGGGGTAACAAGGGGGGGAGATACAGGGTTACGGGGGGGGGGGTAACAAGGGGGGGAGATACAGGGTTACGGGGGGGGGGGTAACAAGGGGGGGAGATACAGGGTTACGGGGGGGGGGGTAACAAGGGGGGGAGATACAGGGTTACGGGGGGGGGGTAACAAGGGGGGGAGATACAGGGTTACGGGGGGGGGGGTAACAAGGGGGGGAGATACAGGGTTACGGGGGGGGGGGGTAACAAGGGGGGGAGATACAGGGTTACGGGGGGGGGGGGTAACAAGGGGGGGAGATACAGGGTTACGGGGGGGGGGGGTAACAAGGGGGGGAGATACAGGGTTACGGGGGGGGGGGTAACAAGGGGGGGAGATACAGGGTTACGGGGGGGGGGGGTAACAAGGGGGGGAGATACAGGGTTACGGGGGGGGGGGGGGTAACAAGGGGGGGAGATACAGGGTTACGGGGGGGGGGGGGGTAACAAGGGGGGGAGATACAGGGTTACGGGGGGGGGGGGTAACAAGGGGGGGAGATACAGGGTTACGGGGGGGGGGTAACAAGGGGGGGAGATACAGGGTTACGGGGGGGGGAGATACAGGGTTACGGGGGGGGGGTAACAAGGGGGGGAGATACAGGGTTACGGGGGGGGGGGGTAACAAGGGGGGGAGATACAGGGTTACGGGGGGGGGGGTAACAAGGGGGGGAGATACAGGGTTACGGGGGGGGGGGGTAACAAGGGGGGGAGATACAGGGTTACGGGGGGGGGGGGTAACAAGGGGGGGAGATACAGGGTTACGGGGGGGGGGGGTAACAAGGGGGGGAGATACAGGGTTACGGGGGGGGGGGGGGTAACAAGGGGGGGAGATACAGGGTTACGGGGGGGGGGGGGGTAACAAGGGGGGGAGATACAGGGTTACGGGGGGGGGGGTAACAAGGGGGGGAGATACAGGGTTACGGGGGGGGGGGTAACAAGGGGGGGAGATACAGGGTTACGGGGGGGGGAGATACAGGGTTACGGGGGGGGGGTAACAAGGGGGGGAGATACAGGGTTACGGGGGGGTAACAAGGGGGGGAGATACAGGGTTACGGGGGGGTAACAAGGGGGGGAGATACAGGGTTACAGGGGGGGGTAACAAGGGGGGGAGATACAGGGTTACAGGGGGGGGTAACAAGGGGGGGAGATACAGGGTTACGGGGGGGGGGGGTAACAAGGGGGGGAGATACAGGGGTACGGGGGGGGGGTAACAAGGGGGGGAGATACAGGGGTACGGGGGGGGGTAACAAGGGGGGGAGATACAGGGGTACGGGGGGGGGTAACAAGGGGGGGAGATACAGGGGTACGGGGGGGGGTAACAAGGGGGGAGATACAGGGGTACGGGGGGGGTAACAAGGGGGGAGATACAGGGGTACGGGGGGGGTAACAAGGGGGGAGATACAGGGGTACGGGGGGAGATACAGGGGTACAGGGGGGGGTAATATAGAGGGATAATTCAGGGATAAGGGAGGGGGCACCAGGGGTAATATAGAGGGGTAATTCAGGGATAAGGGAGGGGGCACCGGGGGGGTAATTCAGGGATAAGGGAGGGGGCACCAGGGGTAATATAGAGGGGTAATTCAGGGATAAGGGAGGGGGGCACCGGGGGGGTAATTCAGGGATAAGGGAGGGGGCACCAGGGGTAATATAGAGGGGTAATTCAGGGATATTTCCCGGTAATGATTTTCTTCTTCCTTCTCCAGATGCTTTTCCTGGCAACATTTTTCCCGACCTGGGAAGGAGCGGTCGGAGCCTTCGACTTTATTGGGGTGAGAGACGCTCCAGCTGGTGGGTCATTGTGGGGCCCGGTGTCTCATATATTCTTGTGTAGGGCTGGGCGTTATATACCGGTTCATATGGAATACCGAAATTTTTGTGCTGCACAATATGAATTTTTCCCCACACCGCAATACCGGTTTGGCCCCTCCCCCTTGGGAATGAATGAGTTATCAACCCAGCGCTGCGCTGTCCCCAAGTAATCATATGTGACCCGCGAGCGCTGTTCTGCCCCCCCCCCCCCCCCCCCCCAATGAATTATCAGCCCAGCGCTGCGCTGTCCCCATCGGGGTAAATACTCACACATCACCCACAAGCGCTGCCCTCCTCGTCCTCCTGCTTGTTGCGGCCGCCGGCGCTGACATTATACTGTACGCTGTATCTCTATGCCCGGGCTGCAAAAGGTAAACAAAATAAACATTAACTCACCTTCTTTGTCGGTCTGGACCTTCCTCCTGGGGACGGGAACGTCGGACAGCCGTCAGCCTATCACCGGCCGCAGCGATGTTCCGCCTTGGCCAGTGATAGGTTGAGCCCACTGTCATGTAAGAGGCCGGAACATCGCTGCGGCCGGTGATAGGCTGACGGCTCTCCGACGTTCCTGTCCCCAGGAAGAGCGTAAGGCCGACGTAGGAAGGTGCGGTAAAGTTTATTTTGTTTACCTTTTGCAGCCCGGGCATAGGGATACCGCGTACAGTATAGTGTCAGCGCCGGCGGCCGCAACAAACAGGGCAGCGCTTGTTGGTGATATGTGAGTATTTACCCCAATGGGGACAGCACAGCGCTGGGCTGATAATTAATTTTGGGGGGAGAATACTGTTATATACCGTGGAACCGCCATAAGTTACAAAAATGCCGTGATACACATGTTTGGTGCCCAGCCCTAGTGCGGTGTTGGGGTAACTATCCCTCAGGCAGACGGGCCTCAGTAATGGCTGAGTGGAGGGTTACAGATCCCCGTCCTGGGGAAATGATTGGACTCTCTGGGTTTGCAGCATCTCCCATTTTTTTGGCAGCTGATTGTGGGAGATGTTGTATTCATACCAGGTGCTGATGTTCATGAGGAGACAACGATACTAAGAGCGGCCCCTTTAACAGTAGGCATGGGGTAGTTATTGGGGTCCTTGGGAAGCCTCTATTATTGTTAGGGACCCCCTGTGGCAGAACTGTTGGGAGTTAGTGCAGTAATGTATTGTGGGAAAAAGAGTTCTGCAATGTATTATGGAGCTGAGCTAAGATACTGAGGCTGTGTCACTGCTAACTGCAAAATAGTGAGCGCAGCTCTGGAGGGTAAGACAGGATGTAACAGCAGAATAGTGAGCGCAGCTCTGGAGGGTAAGACAGGATGTAACAGCAGAATAGTGAATGCAGCTCTGGAGGATAAGACGTGATGTAACAGCAGAATAGTGAGTGCAGCTCTGGAGGATAAGACATGATGTAACAGCAGAATAGTGAGTGCAGCTCTGGAGGATAAGACAGGATGTAACAGCAGAATAGTGAGTGCAGCTCTGGAGGATAAGACATGATGTAACAGCAGAATAGTGAGTGCAGCTCTGGAGGATAAGACAGGATGTAACAGCAGAATAGTGAGTGCAGCTCTGGAGGATAAGACAGGATGTAACAGCAGAATAGTGAGTGCAGCTCTGGAGGATAAGACATGTAACCGCAGAATAGAGAGTGCAGCTCTGGAGGATAAGACATGATGTAACAGCAGAATAGTGAGTGCAACATATTTACATAGTTAGTATGGTTGAAAAAAGACATACGTCTATCAAGTCCAACCAGGGAATGGTGGTTTGGTTTAACAGCAGAATAGTGAGTTCAGCTCTGGAGGTGACTGGCATATAGCATGTAGCAGCATGTTATGTTATTTATGATGGGGACGTTGCGATCTTTCAGGAATTCATGAAGGCCACGGTTGATCTGGCCGACCTGTTGGGTTTGCATTTGGTGATGTCTCGCAACGCAGGGAAGGGCGAGTACAAGATAATGGTGGCAGCGATGGGATGGGCGACTGCAGAACTGGTCATGTCCAGGTAAGAGTTGCGGCCTCCATAGTGTGTGATAACTGGCCTTGCAGATGACCTTAACCCGATGCCACGTCTTGTTCGGTGCCAGGTGTCTTCCTCTTTGGGTCGGTGCCCGCGGGATTGAATTTGACTGGAAATACATCCAGATGAGCATCGACTCCAACATCAGCCTGGTAAGGACCCCCCCCCCCCCCCTGTCCTGGTAAGGATCCCCCCTGTCCTGGTAAGGATCCCCCCTGTCCTGGTAAGGATCCCCCCTGTCCTGGTAAGGATCCCCCCCCCCCCCCCCATCCTGCCTCAGTGACCAGCTAAATGCCCGGTGTACCCCCTAACCTGCATTCCTTGGTGCCTGCAGGTACACTACATGGCGGTGGCGGCCCTGGTCTGGATGTGGACGCGCTACGACCTCCCTGCCCACTTCCGTCTGCCCGTCACGGTCCTCCTGGGGCTCAGCATGTACAAGGCCTTCCTCATGGAGTGAGTATCAGGCGAGGGTCCTGCTGCTGCTAAAACCTTGTGAGCAGCTTAAAGGGTCTTATGTAAAGTAGACGAGTCACCAGACGGGGTCCTGAGAGGGATTTGTGTTGCTCCTATAACCCTGTGTGCAGCATTATAGCAGCACTGGAAATAATAGGGAATTGCTGGTCATGTGACTGGAGTTGCCCTTTGAGTCTGGTCTCGGTGTTTGGATGGCGTTCACACTGGTTTTGCTCTCTCTGCAGCTGCTTTGTGCACATCTTCCTGCTGGGCAGCTGGACGGCGCTGCTCCTGAAGGCGGTGACCACGGGCGTCCTGTCCCTCGGCTGCCTCACCCTCTTCGTAAGTCTTGTTCATGGGAACTGAGCGGCTTCCTGCGGACTCTTTATTCTAGAAGATGATGTGATCGGACGGGCGGGAGAACTTTCTATGTGTTTTGCTTTAAATTAATTTCCTAAATACTTTATAATAAAATACTTAGACCTTTAAATGGCCACTGTCATTAAATTTGTTTTTCTCATTTAATTCCTTAGGTGAAATAAATCACCTTTCTAATTTACACCCTGTAAAATATATAAATGGCCACTAGGGGTCTCCATTGCCAGACCACATTCAGTCTGCTAAAAAGCGCAAACTTTGGTCTTCTACTTTACTGGCAGAAGACCAAAATGCAGAACTGCGATCTGGCCATAGGCAGTGCATAGTTCTCTGCCTGTGTATTAAACACTGTCTGTAATAAATCCTGTATAGGCAGCAGGGCCGGCAGGTCTCCCTCTCCACTCGCACTGTCTGTAATAAATCCTGTATAGGCAGCAGGGCCGGCAGGTCTCCCTCTCCACTCGCACTGTCTGTAATAAATCCTGTATAGGCAGCAGGGCCCGGCAGGTCTCCCCCTCCCTCTCCGCTCGCACTGTCTGTAATAAATCCTGTATAGGCAGCAGGGCCGGCAGGTCTCCCTCTCCGCTCGCACTGTCTGTAATAAATCCTGTATAGGCAGCAGGGCCGGCAGGTCTCCCTCTCCGCTCGCACTGTCTGTAATAAATCCTGTATAGGCAGCAGGGCCTGGCAGGTCTCCCCCTCCCTCTCCGCTCGCACTGTCTGTAATAAATCCTGTATAGGCAGCAGGGCCCGGCAGGTCTCCCTCTCCGCTCGCACTGTCTGTAATAAATCCTGTAT
Source organism: Hyla sarda (assembly GCF_029499605.1). Lineage (NCBI taxonomy): Eukaryota > Metazoa > Chordata > Amphibia > Anura > Hylidae > Hyla > Hyla sarda. The sequence continues at coordinate 560,222 of NC_079198.1, read as the reverse complement.
AGGCAGCAGGGCCCGGCAGGTCTCCCTCTCCGCTCGCACTGTCTGTAATAAATCCTGTATAGGCAGCAGGGCCCGGCAGGTCTCCCTCTCCGCTCGCACTGTCTGTAATAAATCCTGTATAGGCAGCAGGGCCTGGCAGGTCTCCCTCTCCGCTCGCACTGTCTGTAATAAATCCTGTATAGGCAGCAGGGCCGGCAGGTCTCCCTCTCCGCTCGCACTGTCTGTAATAAATCCTGTATAGGCAGCAGGGCCGGCAGGTCTCCCTCTCCGCTCGCACTGTCTGTAATAAATCCTGTATAGGCAGCAGGGCCGGCAGGTCTCCCTCTCCGCTCGCACTGTCTGTAATAAATCCTGTATAGGCAGCAGGGCCGGCAGGTCTCCCTCTCCGCTCGCACTGTCTGTAATAAATCCTGTATAGGCAGCAGGGCCCGGCAGGTCTCCCTCTCCGCTCGCACTGTCTGTAATAAATCCTGTATAGGCAGCAGGGCCGGCAGGTCTCCCTCTCCACTCGCACTGTCTGTAATAAATCCTGTATAGGCAGCAGGGCCCGGCAGGTCTCCCCCTCCCTCTCCGCTCGCACTGTCTGTAATAAATCCTGTATAGGCAGCAGGGCCGGCAGGTCTCCCTCTCCGCTCGCACTGTCTGTAATAAATCCTGTATAGGCAGCAGGGCCTGGCAGGTCTCCCCCTCCCTCTCCGCTCGCACTGTCTGTAATAAATCCTGTATAGGCAGCAGGGCCCGGCAGGTCTCCCTCTCCGCTCGCACTGTCTGTAATAAATCCTGTATAGGCAGCAGGGCCCGGCAGGTCTCCCTCTCCGCTCGCACTGTCTGTAATAAATCCTGTATAGGCAGCAGGGCCCGGCAGGTCTCCCTCTCCGCTCGCACTGTCTGTAATAAATCCTGTATAGGCAGCAGGGCCTGGCAGGTCTCCCTCTCCGCTCGCACTGTCTGTAATAAATCCTGTATAGGCAGCAGGGCCCGGCAGGTCTCCCTCTCCGCTCGCACTGTCTGTAATAAATCCTGTATAGGCAGCAGGGCCCGGCAGGTCTCCCCCTCCCTCTCCGCTCGCACTGTCTGTAATAAATCCTGTATAGGCAGCAGGGCCGGCAGGTCTCCCTCTCCGCTCGCACTGTCTGTAATAAATCCTGTATAGGCAGCAGGGCCGGCAGGTCTCCCTCTCCGCTCGCACTGTCTGTAATAAATCCTGTATAGGCAGCAGGGCCGGCAGGTCTCCCCCTCCCTCTCCGCTCGCACTGTCTGTAATAAATCCTGTATAGGCAGCAGGGCCTGGCAGGTCTCCCCCTCCCTCTCCGCTCGCACTGTCTGTAATAAATCCTGTATAGGCAGCAGGGCCCGGCAGGTCTCCCTCTCCGCTCGCACTGTCTGTAATAAATCCTGTATAGGCAGCAGGGCCCGGCAGGTCTCCCTCTCCGCTCGCACTGTCTGTAATAAATCCTGTATAGGCAGCAGGGCCCGGCAGGTCTCCCTCTCCGCTCGCACTGTCTGTAATAAATCCTGTATAGGCAGCAGGGCCTGGCAGGTCTCCCTCTCCGCTCGCACTGTCTGTAATAAATCCTGTATAGGCAGCAGGGCCCGGCAGGTCTCCCTCTCTGCTCGCACTGTCTGTAATAAATCCTGTATAGGCAGCAGGGCCCGGCAGGTCTCCCTCTCCGCTCGCACTGTCTGTAATAAATCCTGTATAGGCAGCAGGGCCCGGCAGGTCTCCCCCTCCCTCTCCGCTCGCACTGTCTGTAATAAATCCTGTATAGGCAGCAGGGCTCGGCAGGTCTCCCTCTCCGCTCGCACTGTCTGTAATAAATCCTGTATAGGCAGCAGGGCCCGGCAGGTCTCCCTCTCCGCTCGCACTGTCTGTAATAAATCCTGTATAGGCAGCAGGGCCGGCAGGTCTCCCCCTCCCTCTCCGCTCGCACTGTCTGTAATAAATCCTGTATAGGCAGCAGGGCCGGCAGGTCTCCCCCTCCCTCTCCGCTCGCACTGTCTGTAATAAATCCTGTATAGGCAGCAGGGCCCGGCAGGTCTCGGCTCCTATCCCTCCTCTCTGTATACCACATGCGCTGATGACCAGAGAGGAGGGGATCCCTGGGAGCACTGCATAGATGAGCGGGTGGAAGCGATCCCCAGCACGGCCTCAGGGGGGGGTGATAGCTGTAGGTAGGAATGTCTATAGAGCTTAGTTTTTTTTAGTTAGGTTTAATGACAGGTACTCTTTAAAGGGTAGATCCCACCATCCATTTTTTTTCTTTCTGTCCTTGCCTATTGCCCATCTATCCCTAACCCCCTCCCTGCCTTTAAATTTTTTAATTTTTTTTTACTATATTAAAATGGCTTTTTGTCTGCCTGGTAGTGTGCTCACTACCAGGCAGACTTCCCCAGCAGGCACCACGTCACTGATGCCTGCTGGGGCCGACACTTTTGCCCTTAGTTCACTATACAGGGTGCCTCCAGCTGTTTCACCACTACAACTCCCAGCTTGCCCTGACATCTACTGGCTGTCAGGGCATTCTGGGAGTTGTAGTGGTGAAACCGCTGGAGGCACCCTGTGGTGAAAACAATAGCTTTGTTAGCGCAGCAGTGCTTAAGTACTACAACATATCAATTTTATTACTTCATGACAGTGCCCATTTAACTTTCTTATCATGTAACTACCCCTCATGGTAAAGAAGAACACTGACCTTACCTGTCACAACAAGAGCAATATCATACAATGTATCCAGAAAGTCTTCACCCCCCGTCACTATATACAATGTATCCATTGTATATAGTGTGGGGTGAAGACTTTCTGGATACATTGTATATAGTGACCGGGGGTGAAGACTTTCTGGATACATTGCATATAGTGACTGGGGGTGAAGACTTTCTGGATACATTGCATATAGTGACTGGGGGTGAAGACTTTCTGGATACATTGCATATAGTGACTGGGGGTGAAGACTTTCTGGATACATTGCATATAGTGACTGGGGGTGAAGACTTTCTGGATACATTGCATATAGTGACTGGGGGTGAAGACTTTCTGGATACATTGTATATAGTGACTGGGGGTGAAGACTTTCTGGATACATTGCATATAGTGACGGGGGGTGAAGACTTTCTGGATACATTGCATATAGTGACGGGGGGTGAAGACTTTCTGGATACATTGTATATAGTGATCGGGGGGTGAAGACTTTCTGGATACATTGTATATAGTGACGGGGGGTGAAGACTTTCTGGATACATTGTATATAGTGACGGGGGGGTGAAGACTTTCTGGATACATTGTATATAGTGACCGGGGGTGAAGACTTTCTGGATACATTGTATATAGTGACCGGGGGTGAAGACTTTCTGGATACATTGTATATAGTGACCGGGGGTGAAGACTTTCTGGATACATTGTATATAGTGATCGGGGTGAAGACTTTCTGGATACATTGTGTATAGTGACCGGGGGTGAAGACTTTCTGGATACATTGTGTATAGTGATCGGGGTGAAGACTTTCTGGATACATTGTGTATAGTGACCGGGGGTGAAGACTTTCTGGATACATTGTATATAGTGACCGGGGGTGAAGACTTTCTGGATACATTGTATATAGTGACCGGGGGTGAAGACTTTCTGGATACATTGTATATAGTGACCGGGGGTGAAGACTTTCTGGATACATTGTATATAGTGACCGGGGGGGGGTGAAGACTTTCTGGATACATTGTATATAGTGACCGGGGTATGAAGACTTTCTGGATACATTGTATATAGTGACCGGGGGTGAAGACTTTCTGGATACATTGTATATAGTGACCGGGGGTGAAGACTTTCTTGATACATTGTATATAGTGATCGGGGTGAAGACTTTCTGGATACATTGTGTATAGTGACCGGGGGTGAAGACTTTCTGGATACATTGTGTATAGTGATCGGGGTGAAGACTTTCTGGATACATTGTGTATAGTGACCGGGGGTGAAGACTTTCTGGATACATTGTATATAGTGATCGGGGGTGAAGACTTTCTGGATACATTGTATATAGTGACCGGGGGTGAAGACTTTCTGGATACATTGTATATAGTGACCGGGGGTGAAGACTTTCTGGATACATTGTATATAGTGACCGGGGGTGAAGACTTTCTGGATACATTGTATATAGTGACCGGGGTGAAGACTTTCTGGATACATTGTGTCACTAGCTCTCATAGAAATCTTATGATGCTGAGGTGCATTGTGGGAGACACAATCCACAATGCTACGCAGCAAAGTATAGCACAGTATGAGATCTTAATTGTCTACCCAGTGGTTCCCAACTAGGGTTCCTCCAGCTGTGGCCGTTGACTGTCCGGTAGTGCTATGACCAAAAATGAGTGTCACAGTATTTTTCTAAAGTATCACGGTATTTTTTTTATTTTTTACATTGAGACTTGCATTGAGGTGTCGTAGCGGAACTAAATGATCTGAACACTGGGGCAATGGAGTACCCTTTTAAATAGATGTAACAAACAACCCTACAGCCTCCAGCTGTTGCAAAACTACAACTCCCAGCATGTTGGACTATATAGTAGTATATAGTATAGGTCAGTGTTTCCTAACTATGGGTGCCTCCAGCTGTTGCAAAACTACAACTCCCAGCATGTTGGACTATATAGTAGTGTATAGTATAGGTCAGTGTTTTCCAACTAGGGGTGCCTCCAGCTGTTGCAAAACTACTACTCCCAGCATGCCCGGACAGCCGTTGGCTGTCCGGGCATTCTGGGAGTTGTAGTTTGCAACAACTGGAGGCACCCTGGTTGGAAAACACAGGTCTACGCTGAGTCTATTGCTGGAAGTTTGCGTGAGCCTTTCGCCTGCTGTGGGCACTGCCATTGGTTTATTTGTCCTCTTCTGACCTCAAGCTTTATCCAGTTTTATACTCTGGTCACCTCCAGAGCTGCATTCCTCATTCTGCTCTCATGTAGTGATCATCTTGTGATTCTCTAAACTGGATACAGTTGTGACAAACCTTCAGCTGTGACTAATGTTTGGTCATTTATAGCGATGTTCATACAGTGCCTCCTGGTTCACTAATAGAACACCAGAGAGTGAAGATCAGCACCTTGTCCTAGCGAAAAGCCCATTTCGGGCCAGAAACGCCATTTTATTCACCTATTAGAGCTTAGTCTCTTTTAATCCACTTGGATCGGCGCGGCAGAAAATATCGCCTTTTTTTTTTACCCATTACATCTAGAGAGTGAAGACTGACACCGTTATAGGAGACGACACAAAACGCATTACTCCATTATAAATTTATTAGTATAACTCGGTGATCTCCCATCGTATAGAGCGGTGACATCACAAGCCATCTACAACCACATCCACCCCGTTCTAGGGGCGTAATGGGCGGAGTTACAACAGAAATAGAGAGTAAGAAAAGCTCCTGCCCCTCAGACTGCGTATCCCCCTGACACTGTGGAGCGACACTGCAGCTGCACCCGGAGCTGCTCACAGACTGCGCCATTTCTGAGATCAACTTTTCCGTATTTCATATATATATATATATATACAGCAGATTCTCTGATTCGTCTTATGTCATTAACTGAGAAAATCCAGAACGGGCTCCTTGTGAGTAAGTGAGGTCTCTGACTTCCTGTGTCTTCAGCTGCGGAGGGGGAGGGGGGGTATGTGACGGGGTCCGGGGCGTCTAATAGTAAAGCTCCTTGTCCCACCAGCCTGCAGGAGAACAAACGGTTAATAAGAGGGAACAGTCTGGACAGGAAGAGTCGCATTGCTTGGTGCGGTTGGGGTCAGTTGAGACTGAAGGCAATTTTGGGAAAATCAGCAAAAACTGAAAAAAATAACTTGTGTGTGAACAAAACTTTATGGGAGGTGTAAAATACTGATCCCATAGCGATAGCAGCAGTATACAGAGAAAGCTGGATGGGAGAGGTGTATAACTACTATATATCCTGATCACATAGAGATAGCAACAGTATACAGATAGAGCTGGATGGGAGGTGTATAACTACTATATAACCTGATCCCATAGAAATCGCAGTAGCAGTATATAGATAAGTGTAGGGAAGGTTTATGGCTACTATATATCCTGATCACATAGAGATAGCAGCAGCAGTATACAGATAGAGCTGGATGGGAGAGGTATAACTACTATATATTCTGATCCCATAGAAATCGCAGTAGCAGTGTATAGATAAGTGTAGGGAAGGTTTATGACTACTCTATATCTTGATCACATAGAGATAGCAGCAGTATACAGATAGAGCTGGATGGGAGAGATATAACTACTATATATTCTGATCGCATAGAAGTAGCAGTATATAGATAGCTGTAGGGAAGGTTTATGACTACCATATATCCTGATCCATAGAGCTAGCAACAGTATACAGATAGAGCTGGAGGGAGGTGTATAACTAACTACTATATATCCTGATCCCATAGAGAGAGCAGCAGTATACAGATAGAGCTGGAGGGGAGGGTTTTAACTACTATATATCTAGATCCTATAGAGAGAGAGCTGGATGGGAGGAGTATAACTACTATATATTCTGATCCCATAGAGATAGCAGCAGTATACAGACATAGCTGGATGGGGGAGGTGTATAACTACTATATAACCTGATCCATAGAGCTAGCAACAGTATACAGATAGAGCTGGAGGGGAGGTGTATAACTACTATATATCCTGATCCTATAGAGCTGGAGGGGAGGTGTATAACTACTATATATCCTGATCCCATAGAGATAGCAGCAGTATACAGATAGAGCTGGAGGGGATGGTTTTGACTACTATATATATTCAGATCCCATAGAGAGAGAGCTAGATGGGAGGTATATAACTACTATATATTCTGATCCCATAGAGATAGCAGCAGTATACAGATAGAGCTGGGAGGATAAGTAATGATGTCATCCTGTAGTTCACAGGATGTCATCTGACCCAGGACGGACGGCTTCCTCTGACCCATTGAACGCTGATTTTCTGTTTGTCGGAGATGCGATCGCATGACTCAGTTACAGTACTGAAACTCATGCATCTGTGCTGGAATGATGGAGCTGTAGGACTAATGATTATGCATGATAAACTAAATCGGGAGTGCTTCTTTAAGAAGTGAGTTCCCTATGACACATTTAGGGTACGTGTACTCACTTCCTGGGTGTCTGCGGACTCCAAGCTTACGGATCTCATCGTAGACAAAAATCAAGATACCGAACGGGACTGGGACGAGCCACCACTGGAACCTGAGAAGATAGAGACAAGGAGATGAGAGGCCCATATGGTGAGAGATGACCCATCTGTGTGAAGAGTGGGGGTCCAGGACATGTGGATCTTATGGGAAACGTCCTACAGATCTTCTTACCGGATGGGCATGAAGTTGAAGACGTTGGGCATCCCGGGGCAGTAACACAGGAAGTTACCGAGACACAACTGGAAGACGATGGCGATCACCAAGACTTTGTTCCTGGGGGAGGAAGAAAACATCAGCGCACACCTGTATATAGTTTAATCCTATCCTGCAGAGTGCGCAGCTTAAAGGGGTTCTCCACCATTAGGTGATTTTAGTACTTATCTGCCAAACAGTAATGGACATGCTTAGCAAGAATCCGCGCTTGTCTTGGGGCTAAATGGCTATGTTGGGAGATTACCATAACGCTGAGGCTATTTCCTGTTGGAGTTCGTTCTCTTAAACACCAAATCCCATAGTTCCTTGTTTGTCAGTGTGAGGTCACTTTCCGCCCTCCCACCCATCAGACACCCCACCCATTGAAGCACAAATGAGCTGAATTCCATTCAAAATTAAAAACTATTCAGTGTTTTCTAATCAACGTGCCTCCAGCTGTTGCAAAAATACAATTAGTTACAGAATGATCTCCCTCCCACCCAGCGGTTGCTCCACCCATTGAAGCACAGACAAGCTCCCTTTGCACTCCTGACTAGTGATGTCAAGTCTCGGGACTGCAACCTGGGAAAACCTGAGGCCAGCGGTCACTCCACCCATTGAAGCACAGTCAAGCTCCCTTTGCACTCCTGACTAGTGATGTAATGTCTCGGCACTGCAACCTGGGAAAACCTGGGTAATTTTTTATGCTCTTAAAAATAAATGTGCGAAATTTAGAGAAGAATTGGGAGAGACCACCGTCAGGTACGGACACTATATTATGGTCTACACTAACGTTATAGCCCCTGTAGAGTGCCCCTTTTACGCACCTGAAGAACCCCTGCTGGAAGACGGAGAGGCGCCGGGTCTTCCTGATGAGCACGTCGGATATTTGGCAGATTTCGATACTGATGAAGAAGCAGGTGTAGCAGTTGTATTGCTGGTAGAGGCGCTGGCTGAACGTCTGGAGGACAGAAGGATTAGGTCAGCCTATAGAATCTACACCCTGAGGTAATATAGTGACCCCTGCAGGATGCTAGAGAGTACTGCACCTAAAGTTTACCTATAGGCGAATATGAAACCGACAACAGTAGGGAGTAGTAGTTCTCAACGGGGGTGTCTTAAGCTGTTGCAAAACTACAACTCCCAGCATGCCCGGACAGCCGAAAGCTGTCCGGGCATGCAGGGAGTTGTAGTTTTGCCACAGCTGGAGGCACCCTGAATATTAGAAGTCACCCATCTTGCATTACCCATTCCTGGCCATAGCTGTCCTGCAGATCCTGTAAGTGTTGGTTCTCCCAATTTGCGCGGAGCCCCAGACAATAGGCCGGGAACCAGCCCTCCTGCGCCATCACCGTAAAGTAATCCACGAATCCGGCGAATGACTGGATGACACCTGCGAGCAGAGGAGACGGAATGAGGAGAAATTGATGCGGATCTGGACCAATGTATCACCTCCCAGGTCATTACTTATTACTTACAGTATTATTATTACTTAGAACTGTTATTACTCTTATTATTTATTATTATTTCTATTATTACTTATTATTGTTATTAATTATTACTTATAACTGTTATTACTTATTATTATTAATTATTACTATTATTACTGTTATTACTTATTATTATTACTTATAACTGTTATTACTTATTATTACTAATAACTGTTATAACTTATTATTATTACTGTTTTTACTTATTATTACTTATTATTAGAGATGAGCGAACTTACAGTAAATTCGATTCGTCACGAACTTCTCAGCTCGGCAGTTGATGACTTATCCTGCATAAATTAGTTCAGCCTTCAGGTGCTCCGGTGGGCTGGAAAAGGTGGATACATTCCTAGGAAAGAGTCTCCTAGGACTGTATCCACCTTTTCCAGCCCACCGGAGCACCTGAAAGCTGAACTAATTTATGCAGGATAATTCATCAACTGCCGAGCCGAGAAGTTCGTGACGAATCGAATTTACTGTAAGTTCGCTCATCTCTATTCATTATTATTATTATTATTATTATCACTCACTTATTAATTATTATTGTTATTAATTATTACTTATCTCCTCTTCATTTACCTATTTGGAAGTAAGAATAGACAGCCAGAGCTTCATTCACCAGACGGTCGCGGCGAGGGTTTCTGGGCTTCAGGTGCATGATGTCACTTTCTGCTTTTTCATAGGCCAGAGACACAGATGGGAACTAAGAATATTCAAGACAAAGCGTTATAATGTTCTCATTACAATATATGATCAGCATCAATTCATCCTGTTCTGATCCTGAGTTGTATCCTGTATTATACCCCAGAGCTGTACTCACTATTCTGCTGGTAAGGTCACTGTGTACATACATTACATTACTTATCCTCTACTGATCCTGAGTTATATCCTGTATTATACCCCAGAGCTGTACTCACTATTCTGCTGGTAAGGTCACTGTGTACATACATTACATTACTTATCCTGTACTGATCCTGAGTTATATCATGTATTATACTCCAGAGCTGTACTCACTATTCTGCTGGTGAGATCACTGTGTATATACATTACATTACTTATCCTGTACTGATCCTGAGTTATATCCTGTATTATACCCCAGAGCTGTACTCACTATTCTGCTGGTGAGGTCACTGTGTACACGCATTACATTACTTATCCTGTACTGATCCTGAGTCATATCCTGCATTATACCCCAGAGCTGTACTCACTATTCTGCTGGTGAGGTCACTGTGTACATACATTACATTACTTATCCTGTACTGATCCTGAGTTATATTCTGTATTATACCCCAGAGCTGTACTCACTATTCTGCTGGTGAGGTCACTGTATATACATTAAATTACTTATCCTGTACTGATCCTGAGTTATATCATGTATTATACTCCAGAGCTGTACTCACTATTCTGCTGGTGAGATCACTGTGTATATACATTACATTACTTATCCTGTACTGATCCTGAGTTATATCCTCTATTATACCCCAGAGCTGTACTCACTATTCTGCTGGTGAGGTCACTGTGTACATACATTACTGATTCAGAGTCTTGATTTACCTTTGTGGATCAGCAGGTACATTGGCTAATTGTCTTTCCTGCTCATGATAAGCCCTGCCCTCCTCTTGTTTTGTCCTTGTTTCTCTGTTACTAGAGACAGAAATCCCCTGACTACAGGCAGTGGACAGAAGATTTTAATGAAGTGAGACACCTAGTGGGTAAGACTTTCGGGCGGTCACTTTTGATTTACAAACCTGTTCGGGATCACATGTAGGGAAGGGGTTGGAGGAGAATGCAGCTCTGGAGTATAATACAAGCTGAGTGGTGCGATGTGGCTCCGGGTTCGATACTCACAATGTCAGTACACAGCTCGATGAAGAGGATGGTGATACAGCCCAGGGGCAGGGGGACGCTGGCGGTGATGTAGATGAGATATGGCGCCAGCTCGGGGATGTTCTTGGTCAGGGTGTAGGCAATGGACTTTTTCAGATTGTCAAAAATCAGACGCCCTGAGAGAGAAGACAACAGAGCCATGTGTTATGGGCCACAAGGGGCAGAAGAGGACCATCCTGTGCCGCAGATACCACCAGCCTTACCCTGCTCCACTCCTGTGACAATGGATGCAAAGTTATCATCCAACAGGATCATGTCGGCCGCGTTCTTGGCAGCGTCAGACCCAGCGATCCCCATGGCGACTCCGATATCGGCCTTCTTCAGAGCCGGAGAGTCGTTCACACCGTCACCGGTCACAGCCACAATGGCTCCCTGTATGAGAAGGAAGGGCGGCAGTCAGTGCCGATAGGTGGGACCTCTGCACTACATTAGATTATTACGTGCATGACTGATTTATGGCGATAGAACATTTAGGACACTGTTTGCCACCCATTGTGGCTCCAGTTGTTTAAAAAAAAAAGTAGTTTTGCAACAACTGAAGGCATACTGGTTGAAAAACACTGATCTAGGGACAGTTTCTTCAACCTAATAAACTATGTAACAATGTAACTTTGTACAGTGATAGGTTCAGATAATCATGTTACTGGAACACCGCTCATTGGTTGGGTTCAAATCCCACCAAGGTCAACATCTGAGGTCCTGGGCTCAAATCCCTCCAAGGAAAACATCTGAGGTCCTGGGTTCAAATCCCTCCCAGGACAACATCTGAGGTCCTGGGTTCAAATCCCTCCCAGGACAACATCTGAGGTCCTGGGTTCAAATCCCATCAAGGACAAAATCTGAAGTCCTGGGTTCAAATCCCATCAAGGACAACATCTGAAGTCCTGGGTCCAAATCCCATCAAGGACAACATCTGAGGTCGTGGGTTCAAATCCCATCAAGGACAACATCTGAGGTCCTGGGTTCAAATCCCATTAAAGGACAACAGTTGATGTCCTGGGTTCAAATCCCACCAAGGGCAACATGTGAGGTCCTGGGTTCAAATTACACCAAGGACAACATCTAAGGTCCTGGGTTCAAATTACAAGCGCAAATTACACCAAGCGCAACATCTAGGATCCTGTGTTCATATCCCACCAAGGACAACATCTTCAAGGAGTTTGTATGTTCTCCTCATCATCTATAAATAAAGGAACTACTATTATTATTACCAGTTTCTGACAACTTTCCACGATGATCAGCTTCTGTTGGGGGGACGTCCGGGCGAACACCATCTCTGGGTGCATCCTCAGCGCCTCCACCAACTCCTCACTGGTCATGTCTTTCAGCTGTCCACCATTGATGACACAGGCCCGGGCATCTCTGAGGAGTCACATGTGTAAATATTAATCTCAAGAATTCTACATTAAAGGGGTCCTCCACTTAAAGCTTAAAGTCTTTCACTATAAACTGATCGTACAGTGTGCTTCTGCTGAAACCCCACCACCAATGGTCAGTTGTGACTTAAGGAGAAACCTGACAGTAAGTATTTAATTTACCTATAGCACCACCACAGGGGAAATGAAGCATTACAAGGTGTCCATTCGTATCAATGTGTTGTTTGGTAATACAGGACGGATCCTCCAGAGTCGGAGATGCTCAGGTCCTCCGTGGTATTACAACTTGGCTGCATTCACTTTATTGGAACTGAGCTGTTATACCACAAACAACCTGAGGACAGGGGTGGCGCTGTTCATGTATAAAAAAAACTTACCGTTTGTTCACTTGTTCTACAGGAATCCGCAGGCGAGCTGCAATGTCCTCCACCGTCTCGCTACCTTCGGAGATGATGCCGACACTGGCCGCGATGGCCTTGGCTGTGATTGGATGATCTCCTGTGACCATGATGACCTGCGGGTAAGAGGGGGGGAGACAATATAAAATTACAAAACACATTTATTACACTAGATTGGTGGTCTCCAAACTGGGGATCACCACCTGTTGCAGAACTACAAACCCCAGCACGCCTTCGGCTGTCTGAGTGTGCTGGGAGTTGTAGTTCTGCAATAGTTGGGGGTCAGTAGTTTTGAAACCACTGCTGTCGATGATGCTTTGTGTTATTTGTAGATAAGTTTCTATTACACAGCACTCCGTGAGGCCAGACTTGGTATTGCAAGCAAAATGGATAAATTGTTCTAAATGAGTCTGTATAGATTCTTATTTTACTGAATACATGAAGTCAAACCCATCCCATTTTTTTTCAAGGTATAACCTCCACCTCTAGGTGGCGCCCTAGAGTCTCACAACCTCCCGTTCACTCACTCGGATTCCAGCCGTTCTGCACTTCATGACGGCGTCCGGGACAGTGGCCCTGGGGGGGTCAATCATGGAGATTAATCCGGCAAAGCACAAGTTACTGGTGGGGAAGTTGAAGTCTTCGGTGTCGAAGTTAAATCCTCGGGGGTACTCCTTCTCGTTGAGGTAGAGATGACAGAAACCTGATGGGGCAATGGATTTTTAGTGAAGACCCTATGGCAGTGACCTTTAACCTTTGGCCCTTCAGCTGTTAGTGCCTACTGGGAGTTGTAGTTCTCTAACAGCCTTCGGTTCTCAGGACACAGTGCATGTTCTGTTGGTTATCAATGCCCCATAGGAATGGGTGAGGAATGTTATGAGGTCTACACGGACCCTTTCACCTACCCAAGACTCTTTCTCCAAGGCCTCCTAGGTCCATGTAGGCCGTCTGGAAGGCTTCTTGCCACTGAGCGTCCAGAGGAATCTCCTGCCCTTTGATCATGATTGTGGAGCATCTCTCCAGGATACGCTCTGGCGCCCCCTTCATCACCAGCAGGTAGCGCAGGTCCAGGGGGTCTTGCAGCTCGTGGATGGACAACTGGAGAGGGAAACATCATTGTTTCTACGATGCCCCCAGTAATTGTAATGATGGTATAAATATATGGATGCTGGGAGTATGGGAGCAGGACAGGAGAAGTATGGGAGCAGGACAGGAGGAGTATGGGAGAAGGACAGGAGGAGAATGGGAGAAGGACAGGAGGAGAATGGGAGAAGGACAGGAGGAGAATGGGAGCAGGACAGGAGGAGTATGGGAGCAGGACAGGAGAAGTATGGGAGCAGGACAGGAGGAGTATGGGAGAAGGACAGGAGGTGTATGGGAGAAGGACAGGAGGAGAATGGGAGAAGGACAGGAGGAGAATGGGAGAAGGACAGGAGGAGAATGGGAGAAGGACAGGAGGAGAATGGGAGCAGGACAGGAGGAGTATGGGAGCAGGACAGGAGGAGTATGGGAGCAGGACAGGAGGAGTATGGGAGCAGGACAGGAGGAGTATGGGAGCAGGACAGGAGGAGTATGGGAGCAGGACAGGAGGAGTATGGGAGCAGGACAGGAGGAGTATGGGAGCAGGACAGGAGGAGTATGGGAGCAGGACAGGAGGCGTATGGGAGCAGGACAGGAGGCGTATGGGAGCAGGACAGGAGGCGTATGGGAGCAGGACAGGAGGCGTATGGGAGCAGGACAGGAGGAGTATGGGAGCAGGACAGGAGGAGTATGGGAGCAGGACAGGAGGAGTATGGGAGAAGGACAGGAGGAGGAGTATGGGAGCAGGACAGGAGGAGGAGTATGGGAGCAGGACAGGAGGAGGAGTATGGGAGCAGGACAGGAGGAGGAGTATGGGAGCAGGACAGGAGGAGGAGTATGGGAGCAGGACAGGAGGAGGAGTATGGGAGCAGGACAGGAGGAGGAGTATGGGAGCAGGACAGGAGGAGGAGTATGGGAGCAGGACAGGAGGAGGAGTATGGGAGCAGGACAGGAGGAGGAGTATGGGAGCAGGACAGGAGGAGGAGTATGGGAGCAGGACAGGAGGAGGAGTATGGGAGCAGGACAGGAGGAGTATGGGAGAAGGATAGGAGCAGGACAGGAGGAGGAGTATGGGAGCAGGACAGGAGGAGGAGTATGGGAGCAGGACAGGAGGAGGAGTATGGGAGCAGAACAGGAGGAGGAGTATGGGAGCAGAACAGGAGAAGTATGGGAGAAGGACAGGAGGAGTATGGGAGAAGGACAGGAGGAGTATGGGAGAAGGACAGGAGGAGTATGGGAGCAGGACAGGAGGAGTATGGGAGCAGGACAGGAGGAGTATGGGAGCAGGACAGGAGGAGTATGGGAGCAGGACAGGAGGAGTATGGGAGCAGGACAGGAGGAGTATGGGAGCAGGACAGGAGGAGTATGGGAGCAGGACAGGAGGAGTATGGGAGCAGGACAGGAGGAGTATGGGAGCAGGACAGGAGGAGTATGGGAGCAGGACAGGAGGAGTATGGGAGCAGGACAGGAGAAGTATGGGAGCAGGACAGGAGTAGGTATGGTGGTCTTCTGCATTGATGAGAAAACCTTGGAGAAGACCCAGAAAATCTTAGACCAAAGCCAAATGTCTTCTCTGTCTGGTGAGAAAAATGGCCAAACCAACGCTTCATGGTATTTAGGAAAGACAATGATGGTAGAAGATGAGAGGAAGACTGGAGAAGACTATAATGATTACTGCATCTAATACTGCAAGTACTACGCCTAATACTACACGTACTAAGTCTGCTACTCCTATCACTACAAGTACTACATCTACTATGCCTAATACTACCAGTACTGCATCTACTACTCCTACCACTAAAGTACTACGTCATCTACTTCCCCCACCTACTACAAGTACTACATCTACTACTCCTACCAGAAGTACTATGACTACTACTCCAAGTACTACATCTACTATGCCTAATACTACAAGTACTACATCTACTACTACTACAAGTACTACATCTACTACTCCTACCACTACAAGTACTACATCTACTACTCCTACCAGAAGTACTATGACTACTACTACAAGTACTACATCTACTATGCCTAATACTACAAGTACTACATCTACTACTACTAAAAGTACTACATCTACTACTCCTACCACTACAAGTACTACATCTACTACTCCTACCAGAAGTACTACGACTACTACTCCTACCACTACAAGTACTACTACTACCACTACAAGTACAACATCTACTACTCCTACCACAAGTACTATGATTACTACTCCTACCACTACAAGTACTTGATCTACTACTTCTACCACTACAAGTACTACAACTACTGCTCCTTCCACTACAAGTACTACATCTACTACTCCTACCAAAAGTACTACATCTACTACTCCTACCAAAAGTATTACATCTACTACTCCTACCACAAGTACTACGACTACTACTCCTACCACTACAAGTACTACATCTACTACTCCTACCACTGTAAGTACTATGACTACTGCTCCTACCACTACAAGTACTACATCTACTACTCCTACCACTACAAGTACTACAACTACTACTCCTACCACTACAAGTACATCTACTACTCCTACCAGAAGTACTACGACTACTACTCCTACCACTACAAGTACTTGATCTACTACTTCTACCACTACAAGTACTACTACAACTACTGCTCCTTCCACTACAAGTACTACATCTACTACTCCTACCAAAAGTACTACATCTACTACTCCTACCAAAAGTATTACATCTACTACTCCTACCACAAGTACTACGACTAGTACTCCTACCACTACAAGTACTACATCTACTACTCCTACCACTACAAGTACTAAGACTACTGCTCCTTCCACTACAAGTACAACATCTACTACTCCTACCAAAAGTACTACATCTACTACTCCTACTAAAAGTACTACATCTACTACTCCTACCAAAAGTACTACATCTACTACTCCTACCAAATGTATTACATCTACTACTCCTACCACAAGTACTATGACTACTGCTCCTACCACTACAAGTACTACAACTACTGCTCCTTCCACTACAAGTACAACATCTACTACTCCTACCACAAGTACTACTACTACTCCTACCACTACAAGTACTTGATCTACTACTTCTACCACTAAAAGTACTACAACTACTGCTCCTTCCACTACAAGTACTACTTCTACTGTTCTTACCACTACAAGTACTATGGCTACTACTCCTACCACTACAAGTACTTCATCTACTGCTTCTACCACTACAAGTACTACATCCACTAAGCCTAATACTACAAGTACTATGGCTACTACGCCTAATACTACAAGTACTTCAACTACTGCTCCTACCACTACAAGTACTGCTATAGTTACTCTTACTTCTTCTATTTAAAATTTAGTCCTTCTCATTTGACTCATCAGAGTCCACTCTTCTCACCTGAAACTTGTTGGTTGAGTTGAAGGGAACTTCTGTCACTTTCTTGAAGCGTTCTCTGTACTCAATGACGTTCCCGACTGTCAACTCAGAGAACTTCAGTAAAGCCGTCTCCGAGGCGTCTCCGATGACGATGCGCTGTAGGGTGAGACATCTGGTTAGGATCAGACTGGTCTCCTCTTTCAGGTGGGGGGTCTACTTTACGTTTTGTTCTATGAAGCATCTATATCTTACTGGTCCTCACCTTGGGTACTGGTACTCCGTCCTGTCCGCCCTTGAAGGCCGCTCGATTACAGAGACTGACCACTCTACTCAGAGCCCTCCAAGTGTCCGATGTCTGGTCAAAGCTTTGTCCTAAAATTGTGAACATTTAAGTGACTATGAAGCAATCATTCAATGATGATGGGGACAGGGGGGGCGGGGCATAAGAGTCACCTGACTGGTCCTCAGTGGTGTCGGCTGAATGGATCTGGTTGTCAAACCACAAGTGAGACACGGTCATCCGGTTCTGGGTTAAGGTTCCGGTCTTGTCTGAACAGATGACTGAGGTAGATCCCAGGGTCTCTACAGCTTCAAGGTTTTTGACTACACAATTTTTTCGGGCCAGACGTTTGGCGGTGAGAGAGAGACAAACCTGCCGAAAGATAAGACATATTAGAATCCTAGAAGATTCTAGAACAGGTCTATTCATGGTCTCAGGGTCCACTGGCTACACCGATCTTTAGAGTTATCGTCAACGTTTCTCACCGTAACAGTGGCCAGAAGACCCTCAGGAACATAGGCTACCACTATAGCCATGAAGAAGACCATGGCCCGGAGGAAGGGATAGCCGATCACCATGGCAACCACAAAGAATGTAGCCCCGAAGAAGATGGCCAGACCAGCGATGATGTCCACAAAGTGCTCAATTTCAATGGCGATTGGTGTTTTCTCGTTCCCCACGCCTGAAGCCAAGCTGGCAATGCGCCCAATGATGGTGCGGTCTCCGGTGTTGATGATTATTCCTGTGGCAGTTCCTGTGGGGCAGATATGAGAGGTTATTGGTCTGTACAGGATTAGGATAACATGTCCACTATCCTTCAAAACTACAGTGCCCCTCCCCCATCTACAGAAGAAGACCCCCATGACGGTAGACTCTACTCTAAGACGTGGTCAGTGACTAGATATTCTGTAGGGTGGCTTACCTTCCAGACACATGGTAGAGAAGAAGGCGATGTTTCTTGTTTCCAGGGGACTCTCGTGAGTATATTCCGGAGATCGGGTCTGGGGTTCCGATTCACCAGTTAGGGAAGAGTTATCCACCTAAAACATGATGGCGGCCATGAGCAGGAGTCACATGACATTCTATGTCCAAGCTACTACACTTCAGTCAGTCATTGATGATTAGTCAGACAGCCTGGACTCTTCATTGGTCATACACTGGTTCGGTAGAGTCTACATAACTAGGAGACTGGGGTCCTTACCTTACACCCCTGTGCGGTGATAATTCTGATGTCCGCCGGCACACGGTCACCACCTTTAATCTCCACCAGGTCACCCACCACCAGCTGGTTGGCATTGACCTGAAACTTTTCCCCGTCTCGTATGACGGTGGCTTGCTGAAACCGAAAATATGGATGTCAACATGGAGTGTAAATATTCTCCATTATACTATGAATGACGCAACCGGTGGAAACCACTGGATGCCATATCTCATGTCACATGTGATACCTGTGGCACGAGGTTCTTGAAGCTGGCAATGATGTTGGTGCTCTTGAATTCTTGGTAATAGCCAAAGCAACCGGTGACAACCACGACAGCTATGAGGGTGACGGCCAAATACAACTGAGAAAGACATTTGGCAGATTAATAAATGGCAATGGAACTTGTTTCTCGCATGAAGTACCACCACGTCCACTACCCTGTCCACAACTTGTCCAGACAATAAAGTAATGGTGGACACCATAGTTCTTCCTACTCTAGTAAAGGTTGATGGGACCCTCTGCCTCCTCCACCCTACAATGTCTCCTACAGCAGAGGATCTTCTGGGGCTCAAATCTGCACGGACATCACCGAGACTATCCAAGGGGTCCTGGTCCATTGGTCAGAAACATCACCGAGACTTTCCAAGGGTTCTGATCTATTGGTCAGAAACATCACCGAGACTATCCAAGGGGACCTGATCCATTGGTCAGAAACATCACCGAGACTATCCAAGGGGACCTGATCCATTGGTCAGAAACATCACCAACAATATCCAAGGGGACCTGATCCATTGGTCAGAAACATAACCGAGACTATCCAAGGGGACCTGATCTATTGTCAGAAACATCACTGAGACTATCCAAGGGGACCTGATCCATTGGTCAGAAAAATCACAGAGACCATCCAAGGGGACCTTATCTATTGGTCAGAAATACCACCGAGACTATCTGAGGTGACCTGATCTGTTGGTCAGAAACATCACTGAGAATATCCAAGGGGACCTGATCTATTGGTCAGAAACATCACCGAGACTATCCAAGGGGACCTGATCCATTGGTCAGAAACATCACCGAGACTATCCAAGGGGACCTGATCCATTGGTCAGAAACATCACCAAGAATATCCAAGGGGACCTGATCCATTGGTCAGAAACATAACCGAGACTATCCAAGGGGACCTGATCTATTGTCAGAAACATCACTGAGACTATCCAAGGGGACCTGATCCATTGGTCAGAAAAATCACAGAGACCATCCAAGGGGACCTTATCTATTGGTCAGAAATACCACCGAGACTATCTGAGGTGACCTGATCTGTTGGTCAGAAACATCACTGAGAATATCCAAGGGGACCTGATCTATTGGTCAGAAACATCACTGAGCCTATCCAAGGGGACCTGATTGGTCAGAAACATCACAGAGACTATCCAAGAGGACCTGATCTATTGGTCAAAAATACCACCGAGACTATCTGAGGTGACCTGATCTATTGGTCAGAAACATCACTGAGACTATCCAAGGGAAGCTGATTAATCTCTGTATTATTAGATCCCTGTATAGTTGTATTATTTGGTCACTGTATAGCTGTATTATTTGGTCACTGTATGTCAGTATTATTTGGTGAGTCCATTTGCACTTTACGGTATACAGTATTATTTGGTTACTTTATGGCAGTATTATTTGGTCTTTGTATAGCTGTATAATTTGGTCACTGTATAGCTGTATTATTTGGTCACTGTATAGTTGTATAATTTGGTCACTGTATGGCGGTATTGTTTCAGCATGGCATGGAGGTATTGTGTGACACAGTTACCTAGCACCATTGGTTGTATTATTTTGCATTGTATAGTGAGGCTGGCACTGTATAGTGGTGTTATTTAGACAACTGTATGAAGGGGTATTTGGAAATGTACAGCACTTCCGAATGGCATCGGTGAACATGTGCCACCCCACAGGGCCCATGGGTGACGTTGGTCTACGGCTAGCTCCACCTCTGACATACGGTAGGACTTTGTGTATACCATATGGTGGTATACCACAAAGGGGGGGGGGGCACCAATAGAACCTGGCTGGACTCACATTATCGGCGCTGGTCAGGTCCCCCTGCGAACACTGGATCCCGAAGGCGATGAGGCAGATGACGGCGGCCACCCACATCAGGCACTGCAGCCCTCCCGCCAGCTGACGGGCGAACTTCACATACTCCGGCGTTCCCTTAGGGGGCTTCAGCTCATTGGGTCCATCCCGGATTAGGATCTCCCCAGCGTAACTGGTCTTCATACCCTGTGGGTTCATAATTTGGTGAGTCTATCTGCACTTTACGGTATACGATTATATTTCCGCAATGCTGGGGTCTGACTTACCCTAGAGATGCTTGTCTGGTACTTCAGCTCCAGCTCCTCGATGGTCAGCTCATGGTCATTCTAGAAGAAGAAGACACAGATGGTGAGAAGGTCCATATACCTGAAGACATGTCTGCCGAAACATTGCATCCACCCTGTCCTTGGGTCGGGGGACTTCCTAGTCTGACATGGCTGATAACTGTTGTGTCTAATGGCAGATATGGCCTCATGGTTTTGCCGTAGACTTGGCGGTTTTGGTATCTTCCTCCTTATAGAAGGTTCTAATAACTTCAAAATTTATCACTTTTACTTAAAGGGGCATTTTACCGAAAAGGTGAAGCCGTTTTCCAACCATGGCGCCTCCAGCTGTTGCAAAACTACAACTCCCAGCATGCCCGGACAGCCATTGGCTGTCCGAGCATGCTGGGAGTTGTAGTTTTGCAACAGCTGGAGGCACACTGGTTGGCAAGCACTAATCTATGGGAAAATATGAGGACAACATCTGAGGTTCTGGGTTCAAATCCTAACAAGGACAACATCTGAGGTCCTGGGTTCAAATCCCACCAAGGACAACATCTGAGGTCCTGGGTTCAAATCCCACCAAGGACAACATCTGAGGTCCTGGGTTCAAATCCCATCAAAGACAACATGTGAGGTCCTGGGTTCAAATCCCACCAAGGACAACATCTGAGGTCCTGGGCTTAAATCTCACCAAGGACAATATCTGAGGTCCTGGGTTCAAATCCCACCAAGGACAACATCTAAGGTCCTGGGTTTAAATCCCACCAAGGACAACAGTATAGGAAGGACAGCAGATATCCTGCCAGCAGAGAGGTCATGAGAAAGCTTTTAATACAACCCCCAGGAGTCCTTACAATGTCCATTTCCTTCTTCATGCTTTCCAGCTTCTCCTTTTTCTTTACTCCTTTTCCTTCCTTCTTCTTGATTTTCACGTCCATCTCCCCCTGCTGCCCCATCCCGGCCTCCACCGAGTACATATCATAATTCTCCTGTATGGGAAGAGACAAGGAATCGGTATCATTCTGCAGATTATTATCCATTATCCAAAGGAACAGCCATCTACTGGTACAGTGTGCTGCCCCCCAGTGAGGAGCGTGCCGCCATACAGTCTCCTACATCTCCTCTAGGACTGTATTTGTCTCTAACACATGATAAATATCCTGTCCTATAGTATCACCACAAGGTCAACCACAGAGAACAAACACTGATCCACAGGACCCAAGACATGTGACCTGGGAGTGGCAGTATTATAGTAGTTATATTCTTGTATATAGGAGCAGTATTATAGTAGTTATATTCCTGTATATAGGGGCAGTATTATAGTAGTTATATTCTTGTATATAGGAGGCAGTATTATAGTAGTTATATTCTTGTATATAGGAGCAGTATTATAGTAGTTATATTCCTGTATATAGGGGCAGTATTATAGTAGTTATATTCTTGTATATAGGAGCAGTATTATAGTAGTTATATTCTTGTATATAGGAGCAGTATTATAGTAGTTATATTCTTGTATATAGGGGCAGTATTATAGTAGTTATATTCTTGTATATAGGAGCAGTATTATAGTAGTTATATTCTTGTATATAGGAGGCAGTATTATAGTAGTTATATTCTTGTATATAGGAGCAGTATTATAGTAGTTATATTCTTGTATATAGGAGACAGTATTATAGTAGTTATATTCTTGTATATAGGAGGCAGTATTATAGTAGTTATATTCTTGTATATAGGAGCAGTATTATAGTAGTTATATTCTTGTATATAGGAGCAGTATTATAGTAGTTATATTCTTGTATATAGGAGCAGTATTATAGTAGTTATATTCTTGTATATAGGGGCAGTATTATAGTAGTTATATACTTGTATATAGGGGCAGTATTATAGTAGTTATATACTTGTATATAGGGGCAGTATTATAGTAGTTATATACTTGTATATAGGAGACAGTATTATAGTAGTTATATTTTGTATATAGGAGCAGTATTATAGTAGTTATATTCTTGTATATAGGAGCAGTATTATAGTAGTTATATTCTTGTATATAGGAGACAGTATTATAGTAGTTATATTCTTGTATATAGGAGGCAGTATTATAGTAGTTATATTCTTGTATATAGGAGCAGTATTATAGTAGTTATATTCTTGTATATAGGAGACAGTATTATAGTAGTTATATTCTTGTATATAGGAGGCAGTATTATAGTAGTTATATTCTTGTATATAGGAGCAGTATTATAGTAGTTATATTCTTGTATATAGGGGCAGTATTATAGTAGTTATATTCTTGTATATAGGAGGCAGTATTATAGTAGTTATATTCTTGTATATAGGGGCAGTATTATAGTAGTTATATTCTTGTATATAGGAGGCAGTATTATAGTAGTTATATTCTTGTATATAGGAGCAGTATTATAGTAGTTATATTCTTGTATATAGGAGGCAGTATTATAGTAGTTATATTCTTGTATATAGGAGCAGTATTATAGTAGTTATATTCTTGTATATAGGAGCAGTATTATAGTAGATATAGTCTTGTATATATGAGCAGTATTATAGTAGTTATATTCTTGTATATAGGAGGCAGTATTATAGTAGTTATATTCTTGTATATAGGAGCAGTATTATAGTAGTTATATTCTTGTATATAGGAGCAGTATTATAGTAGTTATATTCTTGTATATAGGAGGCAGTATTATAGTAGTTGTATTCTTGTATATAGGAGCAGTATTATAGTAGTTATATTCTTGTATATAGGAGCAGTATTATAGTAGTTATATTCTTGTATATAGGTGCAGTATTATAGTAGTTATATTCTTGTATATAGGAGCAGTATTATAGTAGTTATATTCTTGTATATAGGGGCAGTATTATAGTAGTTATATACTTGTATATAGGGGCAGTATTATAGTAGTTATATACTTGTATATAGGAGACAGTATTATAGTAGTTATATTTTTGTATATAGGAGCAGTATTATAGTAGTTATATTCTTGTACATAGGAGGCAGTATTATAGTAGTTATATACTTGTATATAGGGGCAGTATTATAGTAGTTATATACTTGTATATAGGAGACAGTATTATAGTAGTTATATTTTTGTATATAGGAGCAGTATTATAGTAGTTATATTCTTGTACATAGGAGGCAGTATTATAGTAGTTATATTTTTGTATATAGGAGCAGTATTATAGTAGTTATATTCTTGTATATAGGAGCAGTATTATAGTTGTTATATTCTTGTATATAGGAGCAGTATTATAGTTGTTATATTCTTGTATATAGGAGCAGTATTATAGTAGTTATATTCTTGTACATAGGAGGCAGTATTATAGTAGTTATATTCTTGTATATAGGAGCAGTATTATAGTAGTTATATTCTTGTATATAGGAGGCAGTATTATAGTAGTTATATTCTTGTATATAGGAGGCAGTATTATAGTAGTTATATTCTTGTATATAGGGAGCAGTATTATAGCAGTTATATTCTTGTATATAGGAGCAGTATTATAGTAGTTATATTCTTGTATATAGGAGGCAGTATTGTAGTAGATATATTCTTGTATATAGGAGCAGTATTATAGTAGTTATATTCTTGTATAAAGGAGCAGTATTATAGTAGTTATATTCTTGTATATAGGAGCAGTATTATAGTACTTATATTCTTGTATATAGGAGACAGTATTATAGTAGTTATATTCTTGTATAAAGGAGCAGTATTATAGTAGTTATATTCTTGTATATAGGAGCAGTATTATAGTACTTATATTCTTGTATATAGGAGACAGTATTATAGTAGTTATATTCTTGTATAAAGGAGCAGTATTATAGTAGTTATATTCTTGTATATAGGAGCAGTAATATAGTAGTTATATTCTTGTATATAGGGAGCAGTATTGTAGTAGTTATATTCTTGTATATAGGAGCAGTATTATAGTAGTTATATTCTTGTATATAGGAGGCAGTATTATAGTAGTTATATTCTTGTATATAGGGGCAGTATTATAGTAGTTATATTCTTGTATATAGGGGCAGTATTATAGTAGTTATATTCTTGTATATAGGAGCAGTAATATAGTAGTTATATTCTTGTATATAGGGAGCAGTATTGTAGTAGTTATATTCTTGTATATAGGAGCAGTATTGTAGTAGTTATATTCTTGTATATAGGAGCAGTATTATAGTAGTTATATTCTTGTATATAGGAGGCAGTATTATAGTAGTTATATTCTTGTATATAGGGGCAGTATTATAGTAGTTATATTCTTGTATATAGGGGCAGTATTATAGTAGTTATATTCTTGTATATAGGAGACAGTATTATAGTAGTTATATTCTTGTATATAGGAGACAGTATTATAGTAGTTATATTCTTGTATATAGTAGTGGTATTATAGTAGTTATATTCTTGTATATATAGGAGCAGTATTATAGTAGATATATTCTTGTATAAAGGAGCAGTATTATAGTAGTTATATTCTTGTATATAGGAGGCAGTATTATAGTAGTTATTCCTCATATGTGGATTCATTTTGCTCTTGATATAACCATTTTATCCTTTTCTGCTATGGCTGTGATAAGATCAGGTATTGTGATGGTAGTTATATTAGTATAGTGATTTTCGTGGTGTTTTCCGCTGATATCTCAGAACTTTCTGTGCTCTTTTATCTTGACTTTTTTGGTAATAACCTCTTACAATCCCTTATCTTTTATATAATGCACTGGGTAAACATCTCTCTATGTAATCTCTGTTATACGGAGTAAAACGAATTCCAGGCGGACACGATAAGAGTGCGATATAATATCAGCAGCGGACAATTGTACATAAAATTATTAGTCCTGCAGAGTGACAGGGCTCAGTGCGGTATAATAATCCTAGTATACAGGACAGTGTGCGGTATAATAATCCTAGTATACAGGACAGTGTGCGGTATAATAATCCTAGTATACAGGACAGTGTGCGGTATAATAATCCTAGTATACAGGACAGTGTGCGGTATAATAATCCTAGTATACAGGACACTGTGCAGTATAATAATCCTAGTATACAGGACACTGTGCGGTATAATAATCCTAGTATACAGGACTCTGTGCAGTATAATAATCCTAGTATACAGGACACAGTGCGGTATAATAATCCTAGTATACAGGACAGTGTGAGGTATAATAATCCTAGTATACAGGACAGTGTGCGGTATAATAATCCTAGTATACAGGACAGTGTGCGGTATAATAATCCTAGTATACAGGACAGTGTGCGGTATAATAATCCTAGTATACAGGACACTGTGCGGTATAATAATCCTAGTATACAGGACACTGTGCAGTATAATAATCCTAGTATACAGGACAGTGTGCGGTATAATAATCCTAGTATACAGGACAGTGTGCGGTATAATAATCCTAGTATACAGGACAGTGTGCGGTATAATAATCCTAGTATACAGGACAGTGTGCGGTATAATAATCCTAGTATACAGGACACTGTGCGGTATAATAATCCTAGTATACAGGACACTGTGCAGTATAATAATCCTAGTATACAGGACACTGTGCAGTATAATAATCCTAGTATACAGGACACTGTGCAGTATAATAATCCTAGTATACAGGACACTGTGCAGTATAATAATCCTAGTATACAGGACACTGTGCAGTATAATAATCCTAGTATACAGGACACTGTGCAGTATAATAATCCTAGTATACAGGACACTGTGCAGTATAATAATCCTAGTATACAGGACACAGTGCGGTATAATAATCCTAGTATACAGGACAGTGTGAGGTATAATAATCCTAGTATACAGGACAGTGTGCGGTATAATAATCCTAGTATACAGGACAGTGTGCGGTATAATAATCCTAGTATACAGGACAGTGTGCGGTATAATAATCCTAGTATACAGGACACTGTGCGGTATAATAATCCTAGTATACAGGACACTGTGCGGTATAATAATCCTAGTATACAGGACAGTGTGCGGTATAATAATCCTAGTATACAGGACAGTGTGCGGTATAATAATCCTAGTATACAGGACAGTGTGCGGTATAATAATCCTAGTATACAGGACAGTGTGCGGTATAATAATCCTAGTATACAGGACACTGTGCAGTATAATAATCCTAGTATACAGGACACTGTGCAGTATAATAATCCTAGTATACAGGACACTGTGCAGTATAATAATCCTAGTATACAGGACACTGTGCAGTATAATAATCCTAGTATACAGGACACTGTGCGGTATAATAATCCTAGTATACAGGACACAGTGCGGTATAATAATCCTAGTATACAGGACAGTGTGAGGTATAATAATCCTAGTATACAGGACAGTGTGCGGTATAATAATCCTAGTATACAGGACAGTGTGCGGTATAATAATCCTAGTATACAGGACAGTGTGCGGTATAATAATCCTAGTATACAGGACACTGTGCGGTATAATAATCCTAGTATACAGGACACTGTGCGGTATAATAATCCTAGTATACAGGACAGTGTGCGGTATAATAATCCTAGTATACAGGACAGTGTGCGGTATAATAATCCTAGTATACAGGACAGTGTGCGGTATAATAATCCTAGTATACAGGACAGTGTGCGGTATAATAATCCTAGTATACAGGACACTGTGCGGTATAATAATCCTAGTATACAGGACACTGTGCAGTATAATAATCCTAGTATACAGGACACTGTGCAGTATAATAATCCTAGTATACAGGACACTGTGCAGTATAATAATCCTAGTATACAGGACACTGTGCAGTATAATAATCCTAGTATACAGGACACTGTGCAGTATAATAATCCTAGTATACAGGACACTGTGCAGTATAATAATCCTAGTATACAGGACACTGTGCAGTATAATAATCCTAGTATACAGGACACTGTGCAGTATAATAATCCTAGTATACAGGACACTGTGCAGTATAATAATCCTAGTATACAGGACACTGTGCAGTATAATAATCCTAGTATACAGGACACTGTGCAGTATAATAATCCTAGTATACAGGACACTGTGCAGTATAATAATCCTAGTATACAGGACACTGTGCAGTATAATAATCCTAGTATACAGGACACTGTGCAGTATAATAATCCTAGTATACAGGACACTGTGCAGTATAATAATCCTAGTATACAGGACAGTGTGCGGTATAATAATCCTAGTATACAGGACACTGTGCAGTATAATAATCCTAGTATACAGGACACTGTGCAGTATAATAATCCTAGTATACAGGACACTGTGCAGTATAATAATCCTAGTATACAGGACACTGTGCAGTATAATAATCCTAGTATACAGGACACAGTGCGGTATAATAATCCTAGTATACAGGACAGCCCGTGTATACATATATACTCATATATCGTCTGTGCGGATGATAACAGTGAATATTATTCTGGAACCTTCTTGTTCATTATCTTTGGATCTTAGGATCTCTGTGATACACTTGTATCTAACCCCTAATATATTCCCATTTCATACACCCTCCCCCATCAGTTTTGTCGCCCACCTGTAACTCATCATTTTACACACTGCAGCTGTGTATCTAAGCCTGGCATGTATAATATTATTCTGTGTTTCCAAGCCTGTCCTGTGTGATATTGTGCTGTGTATCTAAGCCAGTCCTGTGTGATATTATGCTGTGTATCTAAGCCTGTCCTGTATGATATTATGCGGTGTATCTAAGCCTGGCATGTATGATATTATGCTGTGTATCTAAGCCTGTCCTGTATGATATTATGCTGTGTATCTAAGCCTGGCATGTATGATATTATGATGTGTATCTAAGCCTGTCCTGTATGATATCTACTGAGTGAGTGTATCTAAGCCTGTGAAGCGTATCTAACCCTACTACTCTCACTGCCTTCTAAACTGTAATCCTATCATGGGATATTATATCTACTAAATATAACATGTGTGATACGGTCTCCGTATCTCATTTTATCACATGATACTGTATGAGACAATGTAACTAATTGCTGAGCTGCTGTATCTAATCCTATTATGTGGTACTTTTTACTGAGCTGCTGTATCTAATCCTATCATGTATGATACTGTTTACTGAGATGCTGTATCTAATCCTATCATGTGTGATACTTTTTACTCAGCTGCTGTATCTAATCCTATCATGTGATACTTTTTTACTGAGCTGCTGTATCTAATCCTATCACGTGTGATACTTTTTACTGAGCTGCTGTATCCAATCCTATCATGTGTGATACTTTTTACTCAGCTGCGGTATCTAATCCTATCATGTGATACTTTTTTACTGAGTTGCTGTATCTAATCCTATCATGTATGATACTTTTTACTAAGATGCTGTATCTAATCCTATCATGTATGATACTTTTTACTAAGATGCTGTATCTAATCCTATCATGTATGATACTTTTTACTAAGCTGCTGTATCTAATCCTATCATGTGATACTTTTTACTGAGTTGCTGTATCTAATCCTATCATGTATGATACTTTTTACTGAGCCACTGTATCTAATACACTTGTGTTAATGTGTGATTGGCAGGTGTATCTCAGCCTATCATGTGTAATACAGTCTGTCAATGTATCTCAGCCTATCATGTGTAATACAGTCTGCTAAGCCAGTGTATCTAATCATTTTCTGTGTGATACTGTTGGATGAGTTGCTGTATCTAAGTATATCCTACGTGATATAGTGTGCAGAGCTGGTGTATCTAAGCCCATGACATGTGATACCTCACCAGCACCTCTGTCCCCAGTATATGTTCTTACCTTCTTCCCCATCTTGCCGGTTCGGTGTTTCGGGGACTGTTCTGGGACTGATGGTTGTTGCCAACAAATCTTGGCGAGGACGCGCGGTCGCCTTATAAAGGCCGGGGCTGAGCCCTCCCGGGGCCACGAAGTCCATGGATGCCCCCCTCCCCCCCGCACCTTTACGTCTGGAGGTAAAAGCCAATCTCAGGGCGGTGATAATAGAAGGACACAGAGATTACGGAACCTTCTACCGTCCTTCAGTGAGCCGGGGCCCAGCAGGGAAGGGCAAACACTCAATAAGGCTGTATCACACTTCATAGGATTAGATACACTGGCTAAACAGATCAAGTATCACACATCATAGGATTAGATACACTGGCTAAACAGATCAAGAGTATCACACATCATAGGGGTACACCAGCTCACTGGACAGTATCGCACATCACAGGATTAGATACACTGGCTAAACAGATCAAGTATCACACATCATAGGATTAGATACACAGCTCAACAGACAGTATCACACATGATAGGATTAGATGCACTAGCTGAACGAACAGTATCACACATCACAGGATTTGGTACACCAGCTGAACGGACTGTATCACATACAACAGGATTAGCTACACCAGCTAAACGGACTGTATCACACATAGGGTTAGATACACAAGCTCAATGGATAGTATCATACATGATAGGATTAGATACAGAGGCTCAGTAGACAGTATCACACATGATAAGATTAGATACACTGGCTCAGCAGACAGTATCACACATGATAGGATTAGATACATTGGCTCAGCAGACAGTATCACACATGATAGGATTAGATACAGCAGCTCAGCAGACAGTATCACACATGATAGGATTAGATACACTTGCTCAGCAGACCGTATCACATATGATAGGATTAGATACATTGGCTCTGTAGACAGTATCACACATGATAGGATTAGATACATTGGATCAGTAGACAGTATCACACATGATAGGATTAGATACATTGGCTCAGTAGACAGTATCACACATGATAGGATTAGATACATTGGCTCTGTAGACAGTATCACACATGATAGGATTAGATACATTGGCTCTGTAGACAGTATCACACATGATAGGATTAGATACATTGGCTCTGCAGACAGTATCACACATGATAGTATTAGATACATTGGCTCTGCAGACAGTATCACACATGATAGGATTAGATACATTGGCTCTGTAGACAGTATCACACATGATAGGATTAGATACATTGGATCAGTAGACAGTATCACACATGATAGGATTATATACATTGGCTCTGTAGACAGTATCACACATGATAGGATTAGATACAGAGGCTCAGTAGACAGTATCACACATGATAGGATTAGATACATTGGCTCAGTAGACAGTATCACACATGATAGGATTAGATACATTGGCTCTGTAGACAGTATCACACATGATAGGATTAGATACATTGGCTCTGTAGACAGTATCACACATGATAGGATTAGATACATTGGCTCTGCAGACAGTATCACACATGATAGTATTAGATACATTGGCTCTGCAGACAGTATCACACATGATAGGATTAGATACATTGGCTCTGTAGACAGTATCACACATGATAGGATTAGATACATTGGATCAGTAGACAGTATCACACATGATAGGATTATATACATTGGCTCTGTAGACAGTATCACACATGATAGGATTAGATACATTGGATCAGTAGACGGTATCACACTGCTATGTGGTTCTCAGACATTGTATCACACATATGAGGCTTAGATACAAGTTTTCTTCTACCAGTGAGTTGTTAATCTGGGATTTGCGGCATGTTCTGTGTGTATCGCACAATGTTTACAATCCGTCCTCACGTCACTGAGGGAGAACGTCAGAGGAGCTGAGGGCGAACAGAGGTGGTGACGCAGTCATACGGGACGCGGGCGCTGCGTGTACAGGGCCTCCGGGCTATAATCCTATTGTTATATATGGGGAGAGCGACTTGTACTGTATTACACCAACATCCTAATGATATCAATGGACACTGTGTAATTCTTCAATTACCCTGTAGAGGCGCTGCAGGGACCACTCAAGTCTAATTCCACCCAGTCGCTAGTGTCTATAAGGTTTAATTCCCGGTCCCTGGTTTAATGTCTGGTCCCTGATGTCTAGAGGTTTATTGACCGGTCCCTGGTTTGTTGTCTGGTCCCTGGTGTCTAGAGGTTTAATGCCCCCTCCCTGGTTTGTCTGGTCCCTGGTGTCTAGAGGTTAATTGTCCGGTCCCTGGTGTCTAGAGGTTTATTGTCTGGTCCCTGGTGTCTAGAGGTTTATTGTCTGGTCCCTGATGTCTGGAGGTTTATTGTCCGGTCCCTGGTGTCTAGAGGTTTATTGTCTGGTCCCTGATGTCTGGAGGTTTATTGTCCGGTCCCTGATATCTGGAGGTTTATTGTCCAGTCCCTGGTGTCTAGAGGTTTATTGTCCGGTCCCTGGTGTCTAGAGGTTTATTTGAACAACAACTTTAGGGGTAACCCCCCAAAGGGGTGCACCCTAAACTAGAAATCCCCTATATAAACTCTAAAACTTCAATGTTTTATTGGTATCACTTAAAATCGTGAGTATGATCATTACTTTAAAACCACAGCATATGTTGCAATTGTGAAGTCGCTATAACCCTGTATACATGTGGTCACTGTGACCGTACAGTGGATTCAACTTCAGGGTATATGCTGACATATATTGTATCGCACATAGAGGCTGCTAATTAAAATTGTCATCCGTTAGCCATCCAACCCCGACGTTTCATCAGTCTGCGCTGACTGAATCATTGGCCACACTCCCTTGATAAAGTCAGTGCAGACTGACGAAACGTCGGGGTTGGATGGCTAACGGATGACAATTTTAATTAGCAGCCTCTATGTGCGATACAATATATGTCAGCATATACCCTGAAGTTGAATCCACTGTACGGTCACAGTGACCACATGTATACAGGGTTATAGCGACTTCACAATTGCAACATATGCTGTGGTTTTAAAGTAATGATCATACTCACGATTTTAAGTGATACCAATAAAACATTGAAGTTTTAGAGTTTATATAGGGGATTTCTAGTTTAGGGTGCACCCCTTTGGGGGGGTTACCCCATAAAGTTATTGTACATATTTTTTGCCATGAAATCCCTGGTGAATTTTGTTTAGTAATATAGAGGTTTACTGTCTGGTCCCTGGTGTCTACAGGTTTATTGTCCGGTCCCTGATGTCTGGAGGTTTATTGTCCGGTCCCTGGTGTCTACAGGTTTATTGTCCGGTCCCTGATGTCTGGAGGTTTATCGTCCGGTCCCTGGTGTCTGGAGGTTTATCGTCCGGTCCCTGGTGTCTGGAGGTTTATCGTCCGGTCCCTGGTGTCTACAGGTTTATTGTCCGGTCCCTGATGTCTGGAGGTTTATTGTCCGGTCCCTGGTGTCTACAGGTTTATTGTCCGGTCCCTGATGTCTGAAGGTTTATCGTCCGGTCCCTGGTGTCTGGAGGTTTATCGTCCGGTCCCTGGTGTCTGGAGGTTTATCGTCCGGTCCCTGGTGTCTACAGGTTTATTGTCCGGTCCCTGATGTCTGGAGGTTTATTGTCCGGTCCCTGGTGTCTACAGGTTTATTGTCCGGTCCCTGATGTCTGGAGGTTTATCGTCCGGTCCCTGGTGTCTGGAGGTTTATCGTCCGGTCCCTGGTGTCTGGAGGTTTATCGTCCGGTCCCTGGTGTCTACAGGTTTATTGTCCGGTCCCTGATGTCTGGAGGTTTATTGTCCGGTCCCTGGTGTCTACAGGTTTATTGTCCGGTCCCTGATGTCTGGAGGTTTATTGTCCGGTCCCTGGTGTCTACAGGTTTATTGTCCGGTCCCTGATGTCTGGAGGTTTATTGTCCGGTCCCTGGTGTCTACAGGTTTATTGTCCGGTCCCTGATGTCTGGAGGTTTATTGTCCGGTCCCTGGTGTCTACAGGTTTATTGTCCGGTCCCTGATGTCTGGAGGTTTATTGTCCGGTCCCTGGTGTCTACAGGTTTATTGTCCGGTCCCTGGTGTCTACAGGTTTATTGTCCGGTCCCTGGTGTCTACAGGTTTATTGTCCGGTCCCTGGTGTCTACAGGTTTATTGTCCGGTCCCTGGTGTCTAGAGGTTTATTGTGCGGTCCCTGGTGTCTAGAGGTTTATTGTCCGGTCCCTGGTGTCTGGAGGTTTATCGTCCGGTCCCTGGTGTCTGGAGGTTTATCGTCCGGTCCCTGGTGTCTACAGGTTTATTGTCCGGTCCCTGATGTCTGGAGGTTTATTGTCCGGTCCCTGGTGTCTACAGGTTTATTGTCCGGTCCCTGATGTCTGGAGGTTTATTGTCCAGTCCCTGGTGTCTACAGGTTTATTGTCCGGTCCCTGATGTCTGGAGGTTTATTGTCCGGTCCCTGGTGTCTACAGGTTTATTGTCCGGTCCCTGATGTCTGGAGGTTTATTGTCCGGTCCCTGGTGTCTACAGGTTTATTGTCCGGTCCCTGATGTCTGGAGGTTTATTGTCCGGTCCCTGGTGTCTACAGGTTTATTGTCCGGTCCCTGGTGTCTACAGGTTTATTGTCCGGTCCCTGGTGTCTACAGGTTTATTGTCCGGTCCCTGGTGTCTACAGGTTTATTGTCCGGTCCCTGGTGTCTAGAGGTTTATTGTCCGGTCCCTGGTGTCTAGAGGTTTATTGTCCGGTCCCTGGTGTCTGGAGGTTTATCGTCCGGTCCCTGGTGTCTACAGGTTTATTGTCCGGTCCCTGATGTCTGGAGGTTTATTGTCCGGTCCCTGGTGTCTACAGGTTTATTGTCCGGTCCCTGATGTCTGGAGGTTTATTGTCCAGTCCCTGGTGTCTACAGGTTTATTGTGCGGTCCCTGATGTCTGGAGGTTTATTGTCCGGTCCCTGGTGTCTACAGGTTTATTGTCCGGTCCCTGATGTCTGGAGGTTTATTGTCCGGTCCCTGGTGTCTACAGGTTTATTGTCCGGTCCCTGATGTCTGGAGGTTTATTGTCCGGTCCCTGGTGTCTACAGGTTTATTGTCCGGTCCCTGGTGTCTACAGGTTTATTGTCCGGTCCCTGGTGTCTACAGGTTTATTGTCCGGTCCCTGGTGTCTACAGGTTTATTGTCCGGTCCCTGGTGTCTACAGGTTTATCGTCCGGTCCCTGGTGTCTGGAGGTTTATCGTCCGGTCCCTGGTGTCTACAGGTTTATTGTCCGGTCCCTGATGTCTGGAGGTTTATTGTCCGGTCCCTGGTGTCTACAGGTTTATTGTCCGGTCCCTGATGTCTGGAGGTTTATTGTCCGGTCCCTGGTGTCTACAGGTTTATTGTCCGGTCCCTGATGTCTGGAGGTTTATTGTCCGGTCCCTGGTGTCTACAGGTTTATTGTCCGGTCCCTGATGTCTGGAGGTTTATTGTCCGGTCCCTGGTGTCTACAGGTTTATTGTCCGGTCCCTGGTGTCTACAGGTTTATTGTCCGGTCCCTGGTGTCTACAGGTTTATTGTCCGGTCCCTGGTGTCTAGAGGTTTATTGTGCGGTCCCTGGTGTCTAGAGGTTTATTGTCCGGTCCCTGGTGTCTGGAGGTTTATCGTCCGGTCCCTGGTGTCTGGAGGTTTATCGTCCGGTCCCTGGTGTCTACAGGTTTATTGTCCGGTCCCTGATGTCTGGAGGTTTATTGTCCGGTCCCTGGTGTCTACAGGTTTATTGTCCGGTCCCTGATGTCTGGAGGTTTATTGTCCAGTCCCTGGTGTCTACAGGTTTATTGTCCGGTCCCTGATGTCTGGAGGTTTATTGTCCGGTCCCTGGTGTCTACAGGTTTATTGTCCGGTCCCTGATATCTGGAGGTTTATTGTCCGGTCCCTGGTGTCTACAGGTTTATTGTCCGGTCCCTGATGTCTGGAGGTTTATTGTCCGGTCCCTGGTGTCTACAGGTTTATTATCCGGTCCCTGGTGTCTACAGGTTTATTGTCCGGTCCCTGGTGTCTACAGGTTTATTGTCCGGTCCCTGGTGTCTACAGGTTTATTATCCGGTCCCTGGTGTCTACAGGTTTATTGTCCGGTCCCTGGTGTCTACAGGTTTATTGTCCGGTCCCTGGTGTCTACAGGTTTATTGTCCGGTCCCTGGTGTCTAGAGGTTTATTGTCCGGTCCCTGGTGTCTAGAGGTTTATTGTCCGGTCCCTGGTGTCTAGAGGTTTATTGTCCGGTCACTGGGGTCTAGAGGTTTATTGTCTGGTCCCTGGTGTCTACAGGTTTATTGTCCGGTCCCTGGTGTCTACAGGTTTATTGTCCGGTCCCTGGTGTCTACAGGTTTATTGTCCGGTCCCTGGTGTCTACAGGTTTATCGTCCGGTCCCTGGTGTCTGGAGGTTTATCGTCCGGTCCCTGGTGTCTACAGGTTTATTGTCCGGTCCCTGATGTCTGGAGGTTTATTGTCCGGTCCCTGGTGTCTACAGGTTTATTGTCCGGTCCCTGATGTCTGGAGGTTTATTGTCCAGTCCCTGGTGTCTACAGGTTTATTGTCCGGTCCCTGATGTCTGGAGGTTTATTGTCCGGTCCCTGGTGTCTACAGGTTTATTGTCCGGTCCCTGATGTCTGGAGGTTTATTGTCCGGTCCCTGTTGTCTACAGGTTTATTGTCCGGTCCCTGATGTCTGGAGGTTTATTGTCCGGTCCCTGGTGTCTACAGGTTTATTGTCCGGTCCCTGGTGTCTACAGGTTTATTGTCCGGTCCCTGGTGTCTACAGGTTTATTGTCCGGTCCCTGGTGTCTACAGGTTTATTGTCCGGTCCCTGGTGTCTACAGGTTTATTGTCCGGTCCCTGGTGTCTACAGGTTTATTGTCCGGTCCCTGGTGTCTGGAGGTTTATTGTCCGGTCCCTGATGTCTGGAGGTTTATTGTCCGGTCCCTGATGTCTGGAGGTTTATTGTCCGGTCCCTGGTGTCTACAGGTTTATTGTCCGGTCCCTGGTGTCTACAGGTTTATTGTCCGGTCCCTGGTGTCTACAGGTTTATTGTCCGGTCCCTGGTGTCTACAGGTTTATTGTCCGGTCCCTGGTGTCTGGAGGTTTATTGTCCGGTCCCTGGTGTCTAGAGGTTTATTGTCCGGTCCCTGGTGTCTAGAGGTTTATTGTCCGGTCCCTGGTGTCCAGTGTTTTATTGTCTGGTCCCTGGTGTTTAGTGGTTTATTGTCCAGTCCCTGTTGTCTAGAGGTTTATTGTCCGGTCCCCGTTGTCTGGTGGTTTATTGTCCAGTCCCTGGTGTTTAGGGGTTTATTGTCCGGTCCCTGGTGTCCAGAGGTTTATTGTCAGGTCCCTGGTGTCTAGAGGTTTATTGTCCGGTCCCTGGTGTCTAGAGGTTTATTGTCAGGTCCCTGGTGTCTAGAGGTTTATTGTTCGGTCCCTGGTGTCTAGAGGTTTATTGTCCGGTCCCTGGTTTATTGTCTGGTCCCTGGTGTCTAGAGGTTAATTGTCTGGTCCCTGGTGTCCAGTGTTTTATTGTCTGGTCCCTGGTGTTTAGTGGTTTATTGTCCGGTCCCTTTTGTCTAGAGGTTTATTGTCCGGTCCCTGGTGTCTAGAGGTTTATTGTCCGGTCCCTGGTGTCCAGTGTTTTATTGTCTGGTCCCTGGTGTTTAGTGGTTTATTGTCCAGTCCCTGTTGTCTAGAGGTTTATTGTCCGGTCCCCGTTGTCTGGTGGTTTATTGTCCAGTCCCTGGTGTTTAGGGGTTTATTGTCCGGTCCCTGGTGTCCAGAGGTTTATTGTCAGGTCCCTGGTGTCTAGAGGTTTATTGTCCGGTCCCTGGTGTCTAGAGGTTTATTGTCAGGTCCCTGGTGTCTAGAGGTTTATTGTTCGGTCCCTGGTGTCTAGAGGTTTATTGTCCGGTCCCTGGTTTATTGTCTGGTCCCTGGTGTCTAGAGGTTAATTGTCTGGTCCCTGGTGTCCAGTGTTTTATTGTCTGGTCCCTGGTGTTTAGTGGTTTATTGTCCGGTCCCTTTTGTCTAGAGGTTTATTGTCCGGTCCCCGTTGTCTGGTGGTTTATTGTCCAGTCCCTGGTGTTTAGGGGTTTATTGTCCGGTCCCTGGTATCCATTATTTTGGCCCTGATGTTTAGTGTTGTCACATCCCAGCCCTGCTCCCCTGTGGTCACTTTTGGCACTTACAGTGATAGAAACCTAAGGAGCCTTTTGGCCCATAGCAGACTGTTACAGGGATTGGACAAAATAACTGGAACCCCCCTATTTGTACATAGTCAATTTGTACTGTTCCCGACACCCCTCCATCACTGGCATTGCCCTCTTTGATTTCTGCACAGTAAAAATGGGTAGGTCCCCCATTAAGTGGTATATACCCCCCAGTAGGCAGGTATATCCCACAGCAGTTAGTTCCCCCATAGGCGGGTATATAGACAGGTAGGTAAATACATACTTAGGTAGATCATTCCCCACCCTAAGTAGATAAATATGTTGGTAGGTATCCAGGTAGGAAGCTAGCTTTGTAGATTAGTAGGTAGGTAGCCAAGTAGATAGATCGCTATGTAGGTAGGTTGCCAGGTACGTTAGTAGGTAGGTAGGTATCTAGGTAGGTATGTAGCCAGATAGATAGTTATGTTGGTAGGAAGCCAGGTAGCTAGGTTAAGAGGGGGTTAAATAGGTAGCTATGTAGGTAAGTAGGTAAATATGCAGACAGGTAGGTAGCTTGTCATGCAGGTTGATAGCAGGTAGATAGCTATGTAGGTAGCCTATAGCCCCCCCCCCCCCCCCCCCCCAAGATGCCAGGAAGAAGAAAAATGATACTCTCCTTATGTCCCACGTAGCATCTCGGCCGCAGTAGAGCCGGTCCACGTCCCTTGTCCTCCAAAGTGTTGCCACCTATGATGTCACTGCGTGGGGGGGCGGAGATCATGGTCTCCTCTTAGTGTCGGCAGCAGGTACTGCGGCTCACACTGTGCAGCAGGTCCTCGCTCACCTGGGGATCTGGGGCAGTTGTCCTGGATCCCCATTAGCAAACGAGCCCATGGGCCTGACCTATGCATTGGTGGCCTGCACCCCCACCGGGTAAAGACCAGCACAACATCTGCAGACAGAAGTAGCTGTGGTAGAAAGTCAGAACCAGATTTCAGGCAAGAAGAGACACACCTGGGGGTTTTCACTGATACCTGTGGCCCTAAAGGGGTTCTCCACCATCAGGAGAAAAAAAACAGAAACATATAACATTCCTTACCTGTCTGCTCCAGGTCTGAAACCACCAAAAATAATTAGTTTTTTGGACCACACTCCTGCCACTTCCCCACCCAGAGCTGCTGCAGAACATCGCTCTTCACAGTAGACTATCACACAGTCAGTGAGGTTGCAGCACCTGCTGTAATCATTCCATGTCTGCTCTTCAGAGACAGCAGAGGATGTTGGGTTGTCTCGGGAAATAGGGAGGAGCTGGGAAGCTGGTGAAACAACACCACACTGACAATGAGAGGACTACACAACTTCCTGTCTGGGGGAATCATACAAAAACATGCTGAAGCCAGTACAATCAGTGATAACACAATGGGGAAGATATATTATTTATTATTGGTTTCTGTTACATATCTTTTCTGATACCAGAGTAACCCTCTAAGGGTTTATTCACACGTACAGTATTCTGCGCAGATTTGATGCGCAGGATTTCAAGCTGTGTTCAGTTTACATTGAAATCTACAGCAGAAAATCCTGCGCATCAAATCTGCGCAAAATACTGTACGTGGGAATAGACCATAACGTTGTAAACAACTCGTCAGAAATGTTAGCCTCCGTTTTGGGTTTTTTGGCTACAGTTTGACAAAGTCCTCTTCTGTTCCTCATATTCAAGGTCTGGACATGTTTCTGCCCCCCTCTGTGCCCCTCTGTGTTCCACTCTCTGTTCCCCTCTCTGTTCCTCTCTGTTCTCTTCTCTGTTCCCCTCTGTGCCTCTCTCTGTTCCCCTCTCTGTTCCCCTCTCTGTTCCCCCCTCTGTGCCCCTTTCTGTTCCCCTCTGTGTTCCCCTCTGTGCCCTTCTCTGTTCCCCTATGTTCCCCTTTGTTGTCTTCTCTGTGCCTCTCTCTGTGCCCCTCTGTGTTCCCCTCTGTGCCCCTCTCTGTTCCTCTCTGTGCCCCTCTCTGTTCCCCTCTGTGTTCCCCTCTGTGCCCCTCTCTGTTCCCCTCTGTGCCCCTCTCTGTTCCCCTCTCTGTTCCCCTCTGTGTTCCCCTCTGTGCTCCTCTCTGTTCCCCCCTCTGTGCCCCTCTCTGTTCCCCCCCTCTGTTCCCCCCCTCTGTTCCCCCCTCTGTTCCCCCCTCTGTTCCCCTCTCTGTTCCCCTCTCTGTTCCCCTCTCTGTTCCCCTCTCTGTTCCCCTCTCTGTTCCCCTCTCTGTTCCCCCCTCTGTTCCCCCCTCTGTGCCCCTCTCTGTTCCTCTCTGTGCCCCTCTATGTGCCCCTCTCTGTTCCCCCCTCTGTGCCCCTCTCTGGGCCCCTCTCGGTTCCCCCCTCTGGGCCCCTCTCTGTTCCCCCCTCTGGGCCCCTCTCTGTTCCCCCCTCTGGGCCCCTCTCTGTTCCCCCCTCTGGGCCCCTCTCTGTTCCCCCCTCTGGGCCCCTCTCTGTTCCCCCCTCTGGGCCCCTCTCTGTTCCCCCCTCTGGGCCCCTCTCTGTTCCCCCCTCTGGGCCCCCCTCTGTTCCCCCCTCTGTTCCCCTCTCTGTTCCCCTCTCTGTTCCCCTCTGTGCCCCCCTCTGTGCCCCCTCTGTGCCCCTCTCTGTGCCCCTCTCTGTGCCCCTCTCTGTGCCCCCCTCTGTTCCCCTCTCTGTTCCCCTCTCTGTTCCCCTCTCTGTTCCCCTCTCTGTTCCCCCATGTTCCCCTCTCTGTTCCCCTCTCTGTTCCCCCCTCTGGGCCCCTCTCTGTTCCCCCCTCTGGGCCCCTCTCTGTTCCCCCCTCTGGGCCCCTCTCTGTTCCCCCCTCTGGGCCCCTCTCTGTTCCCCTCTCTGTTCCCCTATGTGCCCCTCTCTGTTCCCCTCTGTTCCACTCTCTGTTCCCCTCTCTGTGCCCCTCTCTGTGCCCCTCTCTGTGCCCCTCTCTGTGCCCCTCTCTGTTCCCCTTTGTTCCCCTCTCTGTTCCCCTCTGTGCCCCTCTCTGTGCCCCCCTCTGTGCCCCCCTCTGTGCCCCCCTCAGTGCCCCTCTCTGTTCCCCTCTCTGTTCCCCCCTGTTCCCCTCTGTGTTCCCCTCTGTTCCCCTCTGTGCCCCTCTCTGTTCCCCTCTCTGTTCCCCTCTGTGTTCCCCTCTGTGCTCCTCTCTGTTCCCCCCTCTGTGCCCCTCTCTGTTCCCCCCCCTCTGTTCCCCCCCTCTGTTCCCCCCTCTGTTCCCCCCTCTGTTCCCCCCTCTGTTCCCCCCTCTGTTCCCCCCTCTGTTCCCCCCTCTGTTCCCCTCTCTGTTCCCCTCTCTGTTCCCCTCTCTGTTCCCCTCTCTGTTCCCCTCTCTGTTCCCCTCTCTGTTCCCCTCTCTGTTCCCCTCTCTGTTCCCCTCTCTGTTCCCCCCTCTGTGCCCCCCTCTGTGCCCCTCTCTGTTCCCCTCTGTGCCCCTCTCTGTGCCCCTCTCTGTTCCCCCCTCTGTGCCCCCCTCTGGGCCCCTCTCTGTTCCCCCCTCTGGGCCCCTCTCTGTTCCCCCCTCTGGGCCCCTCTCTGTTCCCCCCTCTGGGCCCCTCTCTGTTCCCCCCTCTGGGCCCCTCTCTGTTCCCCCCTCTGGGCCCCTCTCTGTTCCCCTCTCTGTTCCCCTCTGTGCCCCCCTCTGTGCCCCCTCTGTGCCCCCCTCTGTGCCCCCTCTGTTCCCCTCTCTGTTCCCCTCTCTGTTCCCCTCTCTGTTCCCCCATGTTCCCCTCTCTGTTCCCCTCTCTGTTCCCCCCTCTGGGCCCCTCTCTGTTCCCCCCTCTGGGCCCCTCTCTGTTCCCCCCTCTGGGCCCCTCTCTGTTCCCCTCTGTTCCACTCTCTGTTCCCCTCTCTGTGCCCCTCTCTGTGCCCCTCTCTGTGCCCCTCTCTGTTCCCCTTTGTTCCCCTCTCTGTTCCCCTCTGTGCCCCTCTCTGTGCCCCTCTCTGTGCCCCTCTCTGTGCCCCCCTCTGTGCCCCCCTCTGTGCCCCCCTCAGTGCCCCTCTCTGTTCCCCTCTCTGTTCCCCTCTCTGTTCCCCCCTGTTCCCCTCTCTGTTCCCCTCTCTGTTCCCCTCTCTGTTCCCCTCTCTGTTCCTCTCTGTCCCCCTCTCTGTCCCCCTCTCTGTCCCCCTCTCTGTCCCCCTCTCTGTCCCCCTCTCTGTCCCCCTCTCTGTCCTCCTCTCTGTGCCCCTCTCTGTGCCCCTCTCTGTCCCCCCCTCTGTCCCCCTCTCTGTGCCCCTCTCTGTGCCCCTCTCTGTGCCCCTCTCTGTTCCCCTCTCTGTGCCCCCCTCTGTTCCTCTCTGTTCCCCTCTCTGTTCCCCTCTCTGTCCCCCTCTCTGTCCCCCTCTCTGTCCCCCTCTCTGTCCCCCTCTCTGTCCCCCTCTCTGTCCCCCTCTCTGTCCCCCTCTCTGTCCCCCTCTCTGTCCCCCTCTCTGTCCCCCTCTCTGTCCCCCTCTCTGTTCCCCTCTCTGTGCCCCTCTCTGTTCCTCTCTGTTCCCCCCTCTGTTCCCCCCTCTGTGCCCCTCTCTGTTCCCCTCTGTGCCCCTCTGTTCCCCCCTCTGTGCCCCTCTCTGTGCCCCTCTCTGTTCCCCTCTGTCCCCCTCTCTGTCCCCCTCTCTGTGCCCCCCTCTGTCCCCCTCTCTGTGCCCCTCTCTGTTCCTCTCTCTGTGCCCCCCTCTGTGCCCCCCTCTGTGCCCCCCTCTGTGCCCCCCTCTGTGCCCCTCTCTGTTCCCCTCTGTTCCCCCCTCTGTTCCCCTCTCTGTGCCCCTCTCTGTTCCCCCCTCTGTGCCCCTCTCTGTGCCCCTCTCTGTGCCCCCCTCTGTCCCCCTCTCTGTGCCCCTCTCTGTGCCCCTCTCTGTGCCCCTCTCTGTGCCCCTCTCTGTGCCCCTCTCTGTGCCCCTCTCTGTGCCCCTCTCTGTTCCCCTCTCTGTTCCCCTCTCTGTTCCCCTCTCTGTGCCCCTCTCTGTGCCCCTCTCTGTTCCCCTCTCTGTGCCCCCCCTCTGTCCCCCTCTCTGTTCCCCTCTCTGTTCCCCTCTCTGTGCCCCTCTCTGTTCCTCTCTGTTCCTCTCTGTTCCCCTCTCTGTGCCCCCTCTCTGTGCCCCCTCTCTGTTCCCCTCTCTGTTCCCCTCTCTGTTCCCCTCTCTGTTCCCCTCTCTGTTCCCCTCTCTGTGCCCCTCTCTGTTCCCCTCTCTGTGCCCCCCTCTGTGCCCCTCTCTGTTCCCCTCTGTCCCCCTCTCTGTTCCTCTCTGTCCCCCTCTCTGTCCCCCTCTCTGTGCCCCTCTCTGTGCCCCTCTCTGTGCCCCTCTCTGTGCCCCCCTCTGTGCCCCCCTCTGTGCCCCTCTCTGTGCCCCCCTCTGTGCCCCCCTCTGTCCCCCTCTCTGTTCCTCTCTGTTCCCCTCTCTGTGCCCCTCTCTGTTCCCCTCTCTGTTCCCCTCTCTGTGCCCCCCTCTGTGCCCCCCTCTGTTCCCCTCTGTGCCCCTCTCTGTTCCCCCCTCTGTTCCCCCCTCTGTGCCCCTCTCTGTTCCCCCCTCTGTGCCCCTCTCTGTGCCCCTCTCTGTGCCCCTCTCTGTTCCCCTCTGTGCCCCTCTCTGTTCCCCTCTGTTCCCCTCTCTGTGCCCCTCTCTGTTCCCCTCTGTGCCCCCCTCTGTCCCCCACTCTGTTCCCCTCTGTGCCCCTCTCTGTGCCCCTCTCTGTTCCCCTCTCTGTTCCCCTCTCTGTGCCCCCCTCTGTCCCCCTCTCTGTGCCCCCCTCTGTCCCCCTCTCTGTCCCCCTCTCTGTCCCCCTCTCTGTCCCCCCCTCTGTCCCCCCCTCTGTCCCCCTCTCTGTGCCCCCCTCTGTCCCCCTCTCTGTGCCCCTCTCTGTGCCCCTCTCTGTTCCCCTCTCTGTTCCCCTCTCTGTGCCCCTCTCTGTGCCCCTCTCTGTGCCCCTCTCTGTGCCCCTCTCTGTGCCCCTCTCTGTTCCCCTCTCTGTTCCCCTCTCTGTGCCCCTCTCTGTGCCCCTCTCTGTGCCCCTCTCTGTGCCCCTCTCTGTTCCCCTCTCTGTTCCCCTCTCTGTTCCCCTCTCTGTTCCCCTCTCTGTTCCCCTCTCTGTGCCCCTCTCTGTGCCCCTCTCTGTTCCCCTCTCTGTGCCCCCCCTCTGTCCCCCTCTCTGTTCCTCTCTGTTCCCCTCTCTGTGCCCCTCTCTGTTCCTCTCTGTTCCCCTCTCTGTGCCCCCCTCTGTCCCCCTCTCTGTTCCTCTCTGTTCCCCTCTCTGTGCCCCTCTCTGTGCCCCCCTCTGTTCCCCTCTCTGTGCCCCCCTCTGTGCCCCTCTCTGTTCCCCTCTGTCCCCCTCTCTGTTCCTCTCTGTTCCCCTCTCTGTTCCCCTCTCTGTGCCCCTCTCTGTGCCCCCCTCTGTGCCCCTCTCTGTTCCCCTCTGTTCCCCTCTCTGTTCCCCTCTGTGCCCCTCTCTGTTCCCCTCTGTGCCCCTCTCTGTTCCCCTCTGTGCCCCTCTCTGTTCCCCTCTGTGCCCCTCTCTGTTCCCCTCTGTGCCCCTCTCTGTTCCCCTCTGTGCCCCCCTCTGTGCCCCCCTCTGTGCCCCCCTCTGTGCCCCCCTCTGTGCCCCCCTCTGTGCCCCCCTCTGTGCCCCCCTCTGTGCCCCCCTCTGTGCCCCCCTCTGTCCCCCTCTCTGTCCCCCTCTCTGTCCCCCTCTCTGTCCCCCTCTCTGTCCCCCTCTCTGTCCCCCTCTCTGTCCCCCTCTCTGTCCCCCTCTCTGTCCCCCTCTCTGTCCCCCTCTCTGTTCCCCTCTCTGTTCCCCTCTCTGTTCCCCTCTCTGTGCCCCTCTCTGTGCCCCTCTCTGTTCCTCTCTGTTCCCCTCTCTGTGCCCCTCTCTGTGCCCCTCTCTGTGCCCCTCTCTG
This sequence comes from Hyla sarda, assembly GCF_029499605.1. Lineage (NCBI taxonomy): Eukaryota > Metazoa > Chordata > Amphibia > Anura > Hylidae > Hyla > Hyla sarda. Next base: position 515,604 of record NC_079198.1, on the reverse strand, counting down.
TTCCCCTCTCTGTTCCCCTCTGTGCCCCTCTCTGTTCCCCTCTGTGCCCCCCTCTGTCCCCCTCTCTGTTCCTCTCTGTGCCCCCCTCTGTGCCCCCCTTTGTCCCCCTCTCTGTTCCCCTCTCTGTTCCCCTCTCTGTTCCCCTCTCTGTGCCCCTCTCTGTGCCCCTCTCTGTGCCCCTCTCTGTGCCCCCCTCTGTGCCCCCCTCTCTGTTCCCCTCTGTGCCCCTCTCTGTTCCCCTCTGTGCCCCTCTCTGTTCCCCTCTGTGCCCCTCTCTGTTCCCCTCTGTGCCCCTCTCTGTTCCCCTCTGTTCCCCTCTGTGCCCCTCTCTGTTCCCCTCTGTGGCCCCCTCTGTCCCCCCCTCTGTCCCCCTCTGTGCCCCCCTCTGTCCCCCTCTCTGTTCCTCTCTGTGCCCCCTCTGTGCCCCCCTCTGTGCCCCCCTCTGTGCCCCTCTCTGTTCCCCTCTGTGCCCCTCTCTGTTCCCCTCTGTTCCCCTCTGTGCCCCTCTCTGTTCCCCTCTGTGGCCCCCTCTGTCCCCCCCTCTGTCCCCCTCTGTGCCCCCCTCTGTCCCCCTCTCTGTTCCTCTCTGTTCCCCTCTCTGTCCCCCCCTCTGTCCCCCTCTCTGTGCCCCTCTCTGTGCCCCTCTCTGTGCCCCTCTCTGTTCCCCTCTCTGTGCCCCCCTCTGTTCCTCTCTGTTCCCCTCTCTGTTCCCCTCTCTGTCCCCCTCTCTGTCCCCCTCTCTGTCCCCCTCTCTGTCCCCCTCTCTGTCCCCCTCTCTGTCCCCCTCTCTGTCCCCCTCTCTGTCCCCCTCTCTGTCCCCCTCTCTGTTCCCCTCTCTGTGCCCCTCTCTGTTCCTCTCTGTTCCCCCCTCTGTTCCCCCCTCTGTGCCCCTCTCTGTTCCCCTCTGTGCCCCTCTGTTCCCCCCTCTGTGCCCCTCTCTGTGCCCCTCTCTGTTCCCCTCTGTTCCCCTCTGTCCCCCTCTCTGTCCCCCTCTCTGTGCCCCCCTCTGTCCCCCTCTCTGTTCCTCTCTGTTCCTCTCTGTTCCCCTCTCTGTGCCCCTCTCTGTGCCCCCCTCTGTGCCCCCCTCTGTGCCCCCCTCTGTGCCCCCCTCTGTGCCCCTCTCTGTTCCCCCCTCTGTTCCCCCCTCTGTTCCCCTCTCTGTGCCCCTCTCTGTTCCCCCCTCTGTGCCCCTCTCTGTGCCCCTCTCTGTGCCCCTCTCTGTTCCCCTCTCTGTTCCCCTCTGTGCCCCTCTCTGTTCCACTCTCTGTTCCCCTCTGTGCCCCCCTCTGTCCCCCACTCTGTTCCTCTCTGTGCCCCTCTCTGTGCCCCTCTCTGTGCCCCTCTCTGTTCCCCTCTCTGTGCCCCCCTCTGTCCCCCTCTCTGTGCCCCCCTCTGTCCCCCTCTCTGTTCCCCTCTCTGTGCCCCTCTCTGTGCCCCTCTCTGTGCCCCTCTCTGTGCCCCTCTCTGTGCCCCTCTCTGTGCCCCTCTCTGTTCCCCTCTCTGTTCCCCTCTCTGTTCCCCTCTCTGTTCCCCTCTCTGTGCCCCTCTCTGTGCCCCTCTCTGTTCCCCTCTCTGTGCCCCCCCTCTGTCCCCCTCTCTGTTCCTCTCTGTTCCCCTCTCTGTGCCCCTCTCTGTTCCTCTCTGTTCCCCTCTCTGTTCCCCTCTCTGTGCCCCTCTCTGTGCCCCCTCTCTGTTCCCCTCTCTGTTCCCCTCTCTGTTCCCCTCTCTGTGCCCCTCTCTGTTCCCCTCTCTGTTCCCCTCTCTGTGCCCCCCTCTGTGCCCCTCTCTGTTCCCCTCTGTCCCCCTCTCTGTTCCTCTCTGTCCCCCTCTCTGTTCCCCTCTCTGTGCCCCTCTCTGTGCCCCTCTCTGTGCCCCTCTCTGTGCCCCTCTCTGTGCCCCCCTCTGTGCCCCCCTCTGTGCCCCTCTCTGTGCCCCCCTCTGTGCCCCCCTCTGTCCCCCTCTCTGTTCCTCTCTGTTCCCCTCTCTGTGCCCCTCTCTGTTCCCCTCTTTGTTCCCCTCTCTGTGCCCCCCTCTGTGCCCCCCTCTGTTCCCCTCTGTGCCCCTCTCTGTTCCCCCCTCTGTGCCCCTCTCTGTTCCCCCCTCTGTGCCCCTCTCTGTGCCCCTCTCTGTGCCCCTCTCTGTGCCCCTCTCTGTGCCCCTCTCTGTGCCCCTCTCTGTTCCCCTCTGTGCCCCTCTCTGTTCCCCTCTGTTCCCCTCTCTGTGCCCCTCTCTGTTCCCCTCTGTGCCCCCCTCTGTCCCCCACTCTGTTCCCCTCTGTGCCCCTCTCTGTTCCCCTCTCTGTTCCCCTCTCTGTGCCCCCCTCTGTCCCCCTCTCTGTGCCCCCCTCTGTCCCCCTCTCTGTCCCCCTCTCTGTCCCCCCCTCTGTCCCCCTCTCTGTCCCCCTCTCTGTGCCCCCCTCTGTCCCCCTCTCTGTTCCCCTCTCTGTGCCCCTCTCTGTTCCCCTCTCTGTGCCCCTCTCTGTGCCCCTCTCTGTGCCCCTCTCTGTGCCCCTCTCTGTGCCCCTCTCTGTTCCCCTCTCTGTTCCCCTCTCTGTTCCCCTCTCTGTTCCCCTCTCTGTGCCCCTCTCTGTGCCCCTCTCTGTGCCCCTCTCTGTGCCCCTCTCTGTGCCCCTCTCTGTTCCCCTCTCTGTGCCCCTCTCTGTGCCCCTCTCTGTTCCCCTCTCTGTGCCCCCCCTCTGTCCCCCTCTCTGTTCCTCTCTGTCCCCCTCTCTGTGCCCCTCTCTGTTCCTCTCTGTTCCCCTCTCTGTGCCCCCCTCTGTCCCCCTCTCTGTTCCTCTCTGTTCCCCTCTCTGTGCCCCTCTCTGTGCCCCCCTCTGTTCCCCTCTCTGTGCCCCCCTCTGTGCCCCTCTCTGTTCCCCTCTGTGCCCCTCTCTGTTCCCCTCTGTCCCCCTCTCTGTTCCTCTCTGTTCCCCTCTCTGTTCCCCTCTCTGTGCCCCTCTCTGTGCCCCCCTCTGTGCCCCTCTCTGTTCCCCTCTGTTCCCCTCTCTGTTCCCCTCTGTGCCCCTCTCTGTTCCCCTCTGTGCCCCTCTCTGTTCCCCTCTGTGCCCCTCTCTGTTCCCCTCTGTGCCCCTCTCTGTTCCCCTCTGTGCCCCTCTCTGTTCCCCTCTGTGCCCCTCTCTGTTCCCCTCTGTGCCCCCCTCTGTGCCCCCCTCTGTGCCCCCCTCTGTGCCCCCCTCTGTGCCCCCCTCTGTGCCCCCCTCTGTGCCCCCCTCTGTGCCCCCCTCTGTCCCCCTCTCTGTCCCCCTCTCTGTCCCCCTCTCTGTCCCCCTCTCTGTCCCCCTCTCTGTCCCCCTCTCTGTCCCCCTCTCTGTTCCCCTCTCTGTTCCCCTCTCTGTTCCCCTCTCTGTGCCCCTCTCTGTGCCCCTCTCTGTGCCCCTCTCTGTTCCCCTCTCTGTGCCCCTCTCTGTGCCCCTCTCTGTTCCCCTCTGTGCCCCTCTCTGTTCCCCTCTGTGCCCCTCTCTGTTCCCCTCTGTGCCCCCCTCTGTCCCCCTCTCTGTTCCTCTCTGTGCCCCCCTCTGTGCCCCCCTCTGTCCCCCTCTCTGTTCCCCTCTCTGTTCCCCTCTCTGTTCCCCTCTCTGTGCCCCTCTCTGTGCCCCTCTCTGTGCCCCCCTCTGTGCCCCCCTCTCTGTTCCCCTCTGTGCCCCTCTCTGTTCCCCTCTGTGCCCCTCTCTGTTCCCCTCTGTGCCCCTCTCTGTTCCCCTCTGTGCCCCTCTCTGTTCCCCTCTGTTCCCCTCTGTGCCCCTCTCTGTTCCCCTCTGTGGCCCCCTCTGTCCCCCCCTCTGTCCCCCTCTGTGCCCCCCTCTGTCCCCCTCTCTGTTCCTCTCTGTTCCCCTCTCTGTGCCCCCCTCTGTCCCCCTCTCTGTTCCTCTCTGTGCCCCCTCTGTGCCCCCCTCTGTGCCCCCCTCTGTCCCCCTCTCTGTTCCCCTCTCTGTGCCCCTCTCTGTCCCCCTCTCTGTTCCCCTCTCTGTGCCCCCCTCTCTGTTCCCCTCTCTGTGCCCCCCTCTGTCCCCCTCTCTGTTCCTCTCTGTTCCCCTCTCGGTTCCCCCCTCTGTCCCCCTCTCTGTCCCCCTCTCTGTGCCCCCCTCTGTGCCCCCCTCTCTGTCCCCCTCTCTGTCCCCCTCTCTGTCCCCCTCTCTGTCCCCCTCTCTGTCCCCCTCTCTGTCCCCCTCTCTGTTCCTCTCTGTTCCCCTCTCTGTCCCCCTCTCTGTTCCTCTCTGTGCCCCCCTCGGTCCCCCTCTCTGTCCCCCTCTCTGTCCCCCTCTCTGTTCCTCTCTGTTCCCCTCTCTGTGCCCCTCTCCTCTGTTCTTATCCTGTTCTTGAGGAGCTTTCTCTTTTCTCCGCTTCTCCAGCGACCTTCTCAATGTCACATGATAAGATGCTGCGTCGGCCGTATAAGGAGACGGGATCAGATCTCGTGGGGGCCACAGGGGCCACTATACAATGGAACCGAACGGGGGGGGGGGGGGGGATTCATGTGACGCTAAAGATCTTGTCCCAAGTGTCACTATCCTGTGTCCCTCTAGTTGCTGCGGTTTATGGCCCCAGGTTGGGGGTCTCTGCCCCTATATCACCTCTCTCCATTCCTCCCGGACACCGATCCCATCCGCTCTTATTTCTTCCATCTAGACCATTCGTCCCATCCTGAGCCTCCAGCTGTTGTATCTCATGTGTTGCCTGTCCAGGTATGCTGGGAGTTGTAGTTTTATGACCACTTGTCTGTCCCAAGTCCCTATATTTTTGTATCATTCATGATCCGGATCACTTTTCCCCGGTGATGATGTCGGAGACATATTGGAAGGTTTTTGACTTGATTTATTGGATTTCTGGGTAATCAAGTTCCAAATAAAAGGAATTTGTCTTCACATATAGACTTGTATACAGACACATCTATATACCCCTATAGGTGAGCCCTGCACCATGTATATACTCCTATAGGTGAGCCCCGCACCATGTATATACTCATATAGGTGAGCCCTGCACCATGTATATACTCCTATAGGTGAGCCCTGCACCATGTATATACTCCTATAGGTGAGCCCTGCACCATGTATATACTCCTATAGGTGAGCCCCGCACCATGTATATACTCATATAGGTGAGCCCCGCACCATGTATATACTCCTATAGGTGAGCCCCGCACCATGTATATACTCATATAGGTGAGCCCTGCACCATGTATATACTCCTATAGGTGAGCCCTGCACCATGTATATACTCCTATAGGTGAGCCCTGCACCATGTATATACTCCTATAGGTGAGCCCCGCACCATGTATATACTCATATAGGTGAGCCCCGCACCATGTATATACCCCTATAGGTGAGCCCCGCACCATGTATATACTCATATAGGTGAGCCCCGCACCATGTATATACCCCTATAGGTGAGCCCCGCACCATGTATATACTCATATAGGTGAGCCCCGCACCATGTATATACTCATATAGGTGAGCCCCGCACCATGTATATACCCCTATAGGTGAGCCCCGCACCATGTATATACTCATATAGGTGAGCCCCGCACCATGTATATACCCCTATAGGTGAGCCCCGCACCATGTATATACCCCTATAGGTGAGCCCCGCACCATGTATATACTCATATAGGTGAGCCCCGCACCATGTATATACCCCTATAAGTGAGCCCCGCACCATGTATATACCCCTATAAGTGAGCCCCGCACCATGTATATACTCATATAGGTGAGCCCTGCACCATGTATATACCCCTATAAGTGAGCCCCGCACCATGTATATACCCCTATAGGTGAGCCCCGCACCATGTATATACTCCTATAGGTGAGCCCTGCACCATGTATATACCCCTATAAGTGAGCCCCGCACCATGTATATACCCCTATAGGTGAGCCCTGCACCATGTATATACTCCTATAGGTGACCCCAGCACCATGTATATACTCCTATAGGTGAGCCCTGCACCATGTATATACCCCTATAGGTGAGCCCTGCACCATGTATATACCCCTATAGGTGAGCCCTGCACCATGTATATACTCCTATAGGTGAGCCCTGCACCATGTATATACCCCTATAGGTGAGCCCTGCACCATGTATATACCCCTATAGGTGAGCCCTGCACCATGTATATACTCCTATAGGTGAGCCCCGCACCATGTATATACTCATATAGGTGAGCCCTGCACCATGTATATACCCCTATAAGTGAGCCCCGCACCATGTATATACCCCTATAGGTGAGCCCCGCACCATGTATATACTCCTATAGGTGAGCCCTGCACCATGTATATACCCCTATAAGTGAGCCCCGCACCATGTATATACCCCTATAGGTGAGCCCTGCACCATGTATATACCCCTATAGGTGAGCCCCGCACCATGTATATACTCCTATAGGTGAGCCCTGCACCATGTATATACTCCTATAGGTGAGCCCCGCACCATGTATATACTCCTATAGGTGAGCCCCGCACCATGTATATACTCCCATAGGTGAGCCTTGCACCATGTATATACTCCTATAGGTGAACCCTGCACCATGTATATACTCCTATAGGTGAGCCCCGCACCATGTATATACCCCTATAGGTGAGCCCCGCACCATGTATATACTCCTATAGGTGAGCCCTGCACCATGTATATACTCCTACAGGTGAGCCCTGCACCATGTATATACTCCTACAGGTGAGCCCCGCACCATGTATATACTCCTATAGGTGAGCCCCGCACCATGTATATACTCCTAGAGGTGAGCCCTGCACCATGTATATACTCCTATAGGTGAGCCCTGCACCATGTATATAATCCTATAGGTGAGCCCTGCGCCATGTATATACTCCTATAGCTGAGCCCTGCACCATGTATATACTCCTATAGGTGAGCCCTGCACCATGTATATACTCCTACAGGTGAGCCCTGCACCATGTATATACTCCTATAGGTGAGCCCTGCACCATGTATATACTCCTATAGGTGAGCCCCGCACCATGTATATACCCCTATAAGTGAGCCCCGCACCATGTATATACTCCTATAGGTGAGCCCCGCACCATGTATATAGTCCTATAGGTGAGCCCCGCACCATGTATATACTCCTATAGGTGAGCCCCGCACCATGTATATACTCATATAGGTGAGCCCTGCACCATGTATATACCCCTATAAGTGAGCCCCGCACCATGTATATACCCCTATAGGTGAGCCCCACACCATGTATATACTCCTATAGGTGAGCCCTGCACCATGTATATACCCCTATAAGTGAGCCCCGCACCATGTATATACCCCTATAGGTGAGCCCTGCACCATGTATATACTCCTATAGGTGAGCCCTGCACCATGTATATACCCCTATAGGTGAGCCCTGCACCATGTATATACTCCTATAGGTGAGCCCCGCACCATGTATATACTCATATAGGTGAGCCCTGCACCATGTATATACCCCTATAAGTGAGCCCCGCACCATGTATATACCCCTATAGGTGAGCCCTGCACCATGTATATACCCCTATAAGTGAGCCCCGCACCATGTATATACCCCTATAGGTGAGCCCTGCACCATGTATATACCCCTATAGGTGAGCCCCGCACCATGTATATACTCCTATAGGTGAGCCCTGCACCATGTATATACCCCTATAAGTGAGCCCCGCACCATGTATATACCCCTATAGGTGAGCCCTGCACCATGTATATACTCCTATAGTTGAGCCCTGCACCATGTATATACCCCTATAGGTGAGTCCTGCACCATGTATATACCCCTATAGGTGAGCCTTGCACCATGTATATAATCCTATAGGTGAGCCCTGCACCATGTATATACTTATATAGGTGAGCCCTGCACCATGTATATACTCCTATAGGTGAGCCCTGCACCATGTATATAATCCTATAGGTGAGCCCCGCACCATGTATATACTCCTATAGGTGAGCCCTGCACCATGTATATACTCCTATAGGTGAGCCCTGCACCATGTATATACTCCTATAGGTGAGCCCCGCACCATGTATATACCCCTATAGGTGAGCCCCGCACCATGTATATACTCCTATAGGTGAGCCCTGCACCATGTATATACTCCTACAGGTGAGCCCTGCACCATGTATATACTCCTACAGGTGAGCCCCGCACCATGTATATACTCCTACAGGTGAGCCCCGCACCATGTATATACTCCTATAGGTGAGCCCTGCACCATGTATATACTCCTATAGGTGAGCCCTGCACCATGTATATACTCCTATAGGTGAGCCCTGCACCATGTATATAATCCTATAGGTGAGCCCTGCACCATGTATATACTCCTATAGGTGAGCCCTGCACCATGTATATACTCCTATAGGTGAGCCCTGCACCATGTATATACTCCTACAGGTGAGCCCTGCACCATGTATATACTCCTATAGGTGAGCCCTGCACCATGTATATACTCCTATAGGTGAGCCCCGCACCATGTATATACTTATATAGGTGAGTCCTGCACCATGTATATACTCCTATAGGTGAGCCCTGCACCATGTATATACTCCTATAGGTGAGCCCTGCACCATGTATATACTCCTATAGGTGAGCCCTGCACCATGTATATACTCCTATAGGTGAGCCCCGCACCATGTATATACTCCTATAGGTGAGCCCCGCACCATGTATATACTCATATAGGTGAGCCCTGCACCATGTATATACTCCTATAGGTGAGCCCTGCACCATGTATATACTCCTATAGGTGAGCCCTGCACCATGTATATACTCCTATAGGTGAGCCCTGCACCATGTATATACTCCTATAGGTGAGCCCCGCACCATGTATATACTCCTATAGGTGAGCCCCGCACCATGTATATACCCCTATAGGTGAGCCCCGCACCATGTATATACCCCTACAGGTGAGCCCCGCACCATGTATATACTCATATAGGTGAGCCCCGCACCATGTATATACCCCTATAGGTGAGCCCCGCACCATGTATACACTCCTATAGGTGAGCCACGCACCATGTATATACTCCTATAGGTGAGCCCTGCACCATGTATATACTCCTATAGGTGAGCCCTGCACCATGTATATACTCCTACAGGTGAGCCCTGCACCATGTATATACTCCTATAGGTGAGCCCTGCACCATGTATATACTCCTATAGGTGAGCCCTGCACCATGTATATACTCCTATAGGTGAGCCCTGCACCATGTATATACTCTTACAGGTGAGCCCTGCACCATGTATATACTCCTATAGATGAGCCCCGCACCATGTATATACTCCTATAGGTGAGCCCCGCACCATGTATATACTTATATAGGTGAGTCCCGCACCATGTATATACCCCTATAGGTGAGCCCTGCACCATGTATATACTCCTATAGGTGAGCCCTGCACCATGTATATACTCCTATAGGTGAGCCCTGCACAATGTATATACTCCTATAGGTGAGCCCTGCACCATGTATATACTCTTACAGGTGAGCCCTGCACCATGTATATACTCCTATAGGTGAGCCCCGCACCATGTATATACTCCTATAGGTGAGCCCCGCACCATGTATATACTCCTATAGGTGAGCCCTGCACCATGTATATACTCCTATAGGTGAGCCCCGCACCATGTATATACCCCTATAGGGGAGCCCCGCACCATGTATATACCCCTATAGGTGAGCCCCGCACCATGTATATACCCCTATAGGTGAGTCCCGCACCATGTATATACCCCTATAGGTGAGCCCCGCACCATGTATATACTCCTATAGGTGAGCCCTGCACCATGTATATACTCCTATAGGTGAGCCTTGCACCATGTATATACTCCTATAGGTGAGCCCCGCACCATGTATAGACCTCTATAGGTGAGCCCTGCACCATGTATATACTCCTATAGGTGAACCCCGCACCATGTATATACTCCTATAGGTGAACCCCGCACCATGTATATACTCCTATAGGTGAGCCCTGCACCATGTATATACTCCTATAGGTGAGCCCTGCACCATGTATATACTCCTATAGGTGAGCCCTGCACCATGTATATACTCCTATAGGTGAGCCCTGCACCATGTATATACCCCTATAGGTGAGCCCCGCACCATGTATATACTCCTATAGGTGAGCCCCGCACCATGTATATACTCCCATAGGTGAGCCCTGCACCATGTATATACTCCTATAGGTGAGCCCTGCACCATGTATATACTCCTATAGGTGAGCCCTGCACCATGTATATACTCCTATAGGTGAGCCCCGCACCATGTATAGACCTCTATAGGTGAGCCCTGCACCATGTATATACCCCTATAGGTGAGCCCTGCACCATGTATATACTCCTATAGGTGAGCCCTGCACCATGTATATACTCCTATAGGTGAGCCCTGCACCATGTATATACTCCTACAGGTGAGCCCTGCACCATGTATATACTCATATAGGTTAGCCCCGCACCATGTATATACCCCTATAGGTGAGCCCCGCACCATGTATATACTCCTATAGGTGAGCCCCGCACCATGTATATACTCCTATAGGTGAGCCCCGCACCATGTATATACTCCTATAGGTGAGCCCCGCACCATGTATATACTCCTATAGGTGAGCCCTGCACCATGTATATACTCCTATAGGTGAGCCCTTCACCATGTATATACTCCTATAGGTGAGTCCTGCACCATGTATATACTCCTATAGGTGAGCCCTGCACCATGTATATACTCCTATAGGTGAGCCCTGCACCATGTATATACTCCTATAGGTGAGCCCTGCACCATTTATATACTCCTACAGGTGAGCCCTGCACCATGTATATACTCCTATAGGTGAGCCCTGCACCATGTATATACTCCTATAGGTGAGCCCTGCACCATGTATATACTCCTATAGGTGAGCCCTGCACCATGTATATACTCCTATAGGTGAGCCCTGCACCATGTATATACTCTTACAGGTGAGCCCTGCACCATGTATATACTCCTATAGGTGAGCCCTGCACCATGTATATACTCCTATAGGTGAGCCCTGCACCATGTATATACTCCTATAGGTGAGCCCTGCACCATGTATATACTCCTATAGGTGAGCCCTGCACCATGTATATACTCCTATAGGTGAGCCCTGCACCATGTATATACTCCTATAGGTGAGCCCTGCACCATGTATATACTCCTATAGGTGAGCCCTGCACCATGTATATACTCCTATAGGTGAGCCCTGCACCATGTATATACTCCTATAGGTGAGCCCTGCACCATGTATATACTCCTATAGGTGAGCCCTGCACCATGTATATATACTTTTCTTTTGGGGGGTGGAGGGACATAGACTTTATTATAACTAATATTATTATCATGTGATCATTAATACAGTAATGACGATGTAGCTAGTGACACCAAATCCCAGGGCGGCGATGTTGAGCACCCGAGCGGTGAAGGAGTGCGCCATGGCGGAGTGTACGTCGTGTCGAGCGAGAGCGTCCTGCGTCTGCAAAGATAAAATACAGGTCAGCGATGCCCAAACAACATAGTAACATCCTAATACCACTAATCTAGAGGGCGCAACTGAGCTGGACCCCTCCTGAAGAGGCGCAGAGGTCACATGACCCACCAAAAGGATTTCTGATTTATTTGTTAATCAAGAAATGTTCTGAAACTTATTAATAGATTTAATTCACAATTTCCAAAAGTTCTCGGGGCAGATTTACCGATATCGTCCGATCCCCCCATCAGACCATGTGAGAAATAGCCGAAATATCACTGGAGGTCAGGTGTTTGATAAATCAGGCTCATCTCTACAGGGTCTAGTCCAGTGTTTCCCAACCAGGGTGCCTCCAGATGTTGCAAAACAACAACTACCAGCATGCCCAGACAGCTAAAGGCTGTCCGGGCATGCTGGGAGTTGTAGTTTTGCAACATCTGTAGGCACGCTGGTTGGGAATACACTGGTCTAGTCTGAAGGTGGGAGGAGTGAGAAAGATGCTGAGACAAGACCACACTGACAATAAAAGGACTACACAACTTCCTGTCAGAAAAGAGCATGGATCCTTGAGAGGTGCTGACACAACATCATACTGAGAATAAGAGAACTACACAACTTCCTGTCAGAGAATTATCAAGCATTCTGAAGACAGGTCAATGTGTGATAACATTATATTAATGAGTTATGTATCTTGGATTACAATTATATTTAAATACAACTGTCTGATATCGGAGTACCCCTTTAATCCAGTACTGTAGACCAGTCTATGCTGCTCATTAAACAAGGTGCAAAAGTATCTAAAAGTGTCTCAAACCCCTTAGAAATGTCCTACAGTTCGATTTTTCTTTTTGCCACAAATTGCACCAGAATGCTGGAAGATGTGTAATAAGATATGGAACAAGATGTGTAATAAGATGTTCTATAAGATGTGTAACAAGATGTACTATAAGATGTGTTATAAGATGTACTATAAGATGTGTAATAAGATGTACTATAAGATGTGTTATAAGATGTACTATAAGATGTGTAATAAGGTGTACTATAAGATGTGTTATAAGATGTACTATAAGATGTGTTATAAGATGTACTATAAGATGTGTAATAAGATGTACTATAAGATGTACTATAAGATGTGTAATAAGATGTGTAATAAGATGTACTATAAGATGTGTAATAAGGTGTGTAATAAGATGTGTAATAAGATGTTCTATAAGATGTGTAATAAGATGTGTAATAAGATGTACTATAAGATGTGTAATAAGATGTACTATAAGATGTGTAATAAGATGTGTGATAAGATGTGTAATAAGATGTGTAATAAGATGTGTAATAAGATGTGCAATAAGATGTGTAATAAGATGTGTAATAAGATGTACTATAAGATGTGTAATAAGATGTGTAATAAGATGTGTAATAAGATGTGTAATAAGGTGTGTAATAAGGTGTGTAATAAGGTGTGTAATAAGGTGTGTAATAAGATATGTAATAAGGTGTGTAATAAGATGTGTAATAAGATATGTAATAAGGTGTGTAATAAGATGTGTAATAAGATGTTCTATAAGATGTGTAATAAGATGTACCATAAGATGTGTAATAAGATGTGTAATAAGGTGTGTAATAAGATGTGTAATAAGGTGTGTAATAAGATGTGTAATAAGATGTGTTATAAGATGTACTATAAGATGTGTAATAAGATGTACTATAAGATGTGTAATAAGATGTACTATAAGATGTGTAATAAGATGTACTATAAGATGTGTAATAAGATGTACTATAAGATGTGTAATAAGATGTACTATAAGATGTGTAATAAGATGTGTTATAAGATGTACTATAAGATGTGTAATAAGATGTACTATAAGATGTGTAATAAGATGTACTATAAGATGTGTAATAAGATGTGTTATAAGATGTACTATAAGATGTGTAATAAGATGTACTATAAGATGTGTAATAAGATGTACTATAAGATGTGTAATAAGATGTACTATAAGATGTGTAATAAGGTGTGTAATAAGATGTGTAATAAGGTGTGTAATAAGATATGTAATAAGATATGTAATAAGATGTACTATAAGATGTGTAATAAGATGTACTATAAGATGTGTAATAAGATGTACTATAAGATGTGTAATAAGGTGTGTAATAAGGTGTGCAATAAGGTGTGTAATAAGATGTGTAATAAGATGTTCTATAAGATGTGTAATAAGATGTGTAATAAGATGTACTATAAGATGTGTAATAAGATGTACTATAAGATGTACTATAAGATGTGTAATAAGATGTGTAATAAGATGTACTATAAGATGTGTAATAAGATGTGTAATAAGATGTGTAATAAGATGTGTAATAAGATGTGTAATAAGATGTACTATAAGATGTGTAATAAGATGTACTATAAGATGTGTTATAAGATTTACTATAAGATGTGTAATAAGATGTACTATAAGATGTGTTATAAGATGTGTAATAAGATGTACTATAAGATGTGTAATAAGATGTACTATAAGATGTGTAATAAGATGTGTAATAAGATGTACTATAAGATGTACTATAAGATGTGTAATAAGATGTACTATAAGATGTGTAATAAGATGTACTATAAGATGTGTAATAAGATGTACTATAAGATGTGTAATAAGATGTACTATAAGATGTGTAATAAGATGTGTAATAAGATGTACTATAAGATGTGTAATAAGATGTGTAATAAGATGTGTAATAAGATGTGTAATAAGGTGTGTAATAAGATGTGTAATAAGGTGTGTAATAAGGTGTACTATAAGATGTGTAATAAGATGTACTATAAGATGTGTAATAAGATGTACTATAAGATGTGTAATAAGATGTACTATAAGATGTGTAATAAGATGTGTAATAAGGTGTACTATAAGATGTACTATAAGATGTACTATAAGATGTGTAATAAGGTGTGTTATAAGATGTGTAATAAGATGTACTATAAGATGTGCAATAAGATGTGTAATAAGATGTGTAATAAGATGTGTAATAAGATGTGTAATAAGATGTGTAATAAGATGTGTAATAAGATGTGCTATAAGATGTGCTATAAGATGTGTAATAAGGTGTGTAATAAGATGTACTATAAGATGTACTATAAGATGTGTAATAAGATGTGTAATAAGATGTGTAATAAGGTGTACTATAAGATGTGTAATAAGATGTACTATAAGATGTGTAATAAGGTGTGTAATAAGATATGTAATAAGATGTACTATAAGATGTGTAATAAGATGTACTATAAGATGTACTATAAGATGTTCTATAAGATGTGTAATAAGATGTTCTATAAGATGTGTTATAAGATGTGCTATAAGATGTACAATAAGATGTGCAATAAGATGTGTAATAAGATGTACTATAAGATGTACTATAAGATGTGCAATAAGATGTGTAATAAGATGTGTAATAAGATGTACTATAAGATGTACTATAAGATGTACAATAAGATGTGCAATAAGATGTGTAATAAGATGTGTAATAAGATGTGTAATAAGATGTACTATAAGATGTACTATAAGATGTGTAATAAGGTGTACTATAAGATGTGTAATAAGATGTACTATAAGATGTGTAATAAGATGTACTATAAGATGTGTAATAAGATGTACTATAAGATGTGTAATAAGATGTGCAATAAGATGTGCAATAAGATGTGTAATAAGATGTGTAATAAGATGTGTAATAAGATGTACTATAAGATGTACTATAAGATGTACTATAAGATGTACTATAAGATGTGTAATAAGATGTACTATAAGATGTGTAATAAGATGTGTAATAAGATGTACTATAAGATGTGTTATAAGATGTGTAATAAGATGTACTATAAGATGTGTAATAAGATGTACTATAAGATGTGCTATAAGATGTGTAATAAGATGTACTATAAGATGTGTAATAAGATATGTAATAAGATATGTAATAAGATGTACTATAAGATGTGTAATAAGATGTGTAATAAGATGTACTATAAGATGTACTATAAGATGTGTAATAAGATGTACTATAAGATGTGTAATAAGATGTGTAATAAGATGTACTATAAGATGTACTATAAGATGTGTAATAAGATGTGTAATAAGATGTACTATAAGATGTGTTATAAGATGTGTAATAAGATGTACTATAAGATGTGTAATAAGATGTACTATAAGATGTGCTATAAGATGTGTAATAAGATGTGCTATAAGATGTGTTATAAGATGTACTATAAGATGTGTAATAAGATGTACTATAAGATGTACTATAAGATGTGCTATAAGATGTGTAATAAGGTGTACTATAAGATGTGTAATAAGATATGTAATAAGATATGTAATAAGATGTACTATAAGATGTGTAATAAGATGTGTAATAAGATGTACTATAAGATGTACTATAAGATGTGTAATAAGATGTACTATAAGATGTGTAATAAGATGTGTAATAAGATGTACTATAAGATGTACTATAAGATGTACTATAAGATGTGTAATAAGATGTGTAATAAGATGTACTATAAGATGTGTTATAAGATGTGTAATAAGATGTACTATAAGATGTGTAATAAGATGTACTATAAGATGTGCTATAAGATGTGTAATAAGATGTACTATAAGATGTGTAATAAGATATGTAATAAGATATGTAATAAGATGTACTATAAGATGTGTAATAAGTTGTGTAATAAGATGTACTATAAGATGTGTAATAAGATGTACTATAAGATGTGTAATAAGATGTACTATAAGATGTGTAATAAGATGTACTATAAGATGTGTAATAAGATGTGTAATAAGATATGTAATAAGATGTACTATAAGATGTGTAATAAGATGTACTATAAGATGTGTAATAAGATGTGTAATAAGATATGTAATAAGATGTGTAACAGTATTTGTAATGTGTTTAGTTCCTGGTGGCAGAATATCCTGATCTTGTACTTTTCACAGCTGGGAATTTGTTGCAATGTATCTAGCCTAGACAATTCTTTGTTTTAATCACAAAGCTAAAATCTTTAAAGTCCTGAGAAGTTGTTACAATGTATCAGTGCATATAACCAAATATATGGGGTCAGGGTCAACAAATATTAACCAGAAAAGCCCTAACAATGGACAGCGAGACAAGTATTGCGATACAAAAATGTAATCTTTATTGAACAACAAATAGTACAGACAAGAATAAAAATATTAAAAGTCCAGAAACAGTCAGACTGCAGGACTCGCTGACACAGAAAACATACCGCAAAGATAATATATTGCACATACACTACTACTGCTCCAGTACGTGTAACGGCATAGTGCACCTCTACAGGAAGCCCTTCATGGGAACATACACTGAAGACAAAATACAAATACATAGAGGTATAAAAGGTGGTATAAAACACAAAATGAAAAAAAAAAAAAAAAAATATATATATATATATATATATATATATACACATATATACACAGTGACCCCCCCGACCTACGATGGCCCCGACATATGATCAAATCGACATATGATGCTTTTTTATGTTGGGGCCACCGCATTAAGTGCTATCCGGCAGCGCAAAATGCTTAAGCTGCTGCCGGATAGCAGCTTAATGTTCCCTGTGTGGTGCGGTAAGTATTACTTACCCCTCCACGATGCTCCGGGGTGCCCTCCGGGTCCAGCGCTGGTCTTCCGGTGTCTTCTCGGCCCTCTCCGATGACGTCAGTATGCTGCTGCGCACGTCATCCAATAGGAATGGCATACGCAGCGGCGTAATGACGTCGCTATGCAGGCCCAGTAAGGCCCTGCGGTAGACAGCAGAGGACCGGAGAAGACAGCGGAGGACCGGAGAAGACAGAGGAGAGGACCGGAGAAGACAGAGGAGAGGACCGGAGAAGACAGAGGAGAGGACCGGAGAAGACAGAGGAGAGGACCGGAGAAGACAGAGGAGAGGACCGGAGAAGACAGAGGAGAGGACCGGAGAAGACAGAGGAGAGGACCGGAGAAGACAGAGGAGAGGACCGGAGAAGACAGAGGAGAGGACCGGAGAAGACAGAGGAGAGGACCGGAGAAGACAGAGGAGAGGACCGGAGAAGACAGAGGAGAGGACCGGAGAAGACAGAGGAGAGCCCATCGGAGGCCCGGGGACACCATCGGGAGCGGCGGGGACACCATCGGGAGCGGCGGGGTCACCATCGGGAGCGGCGGGGACACCATCGGGAGCGGCGGGGACACCATCGCGAGCGGCGGGGTCACCATCGGGAGCGGCGGGGTCACCATCGGGAGCGGCGGGGTCACCATCGGGAGCGGCGGGGACACCATCGCGAGCGGCGGGGACAGTTGAGTACAGCTTCCTATACTTTACATTGCACGAATCCCTCAACATACGATGTATTCGACAAACGATGGCTCGTTTGGAACGAATTACCATCGTATGTTGAGGGACCATTGTATATAGCCCAGAGAAGAGGGGTGTCACAAGTGTGAATTGATCCCAAAGGGACCACGAAGCATGCACCAAGCAGACTTAAAGGGGTACTCCACTGGAAAACTTTTTTTTTTAAAGATCAACTGGTGCCAGAAAGTTAAACAGATTTATAAATCACTTCTATTAAAAAATCATAATCCATCCAGTACTTATCAGCCGCTGTATGATCCACAGGAAGTTCTTTTCTTTTCGAATTTCCTTTCTGCCTGACCACAGTGCTCTCTCCTGACACCTCTGTCCATATCAGGAACTGTCCAGAGCAGTAGAGGTTTGCTATGGGGATTTGCTTCTACTCTGGACAGTTCCTAAAATGGACATAGGGGTCAGCAGAGAGCACTGTGGTCAGACAGAAAGGAAATTCAAAAAGAAAAGAACTTCCTGTGGAGTATACAGCAGCTGATAAGTACTGGAAGGATTAATATTTAATATACCAGTTGATTGAGAAAAAAAGTTTTCCAGTGAAGTACCCCTTAAAAGAAATGCTGGTATCACATATCTTCGGATCCCACCCTGAAAAGGTAGGTAATATGGGACAATCACACAGGTAACTCACCTCATACAGTGGACGGTCTCACTTACCCTCGGACAGCAAGTCAACCCCTATGCTGTTTTGCATTTAACCCCTTAAGGACGCAGCCCTTTTTCACCTTAAGGACTGAGCCCTTTTTTGCAATTCTGACCACCGTCGCTTTTCGAATTAATAACGCGAAAACGCTTTTACCGAATATTCTGAGACTGTTTTTTCGTGACATATTCTACTTTATTTTGGTGGTATTTTCGTCGTTACTTGCATCCTTTTTTGGTGAAAAATCCCAAAATATCATGAAAATGGATATTCACAATAAATTAGATTTTTCTTCACAAATACAATATGTCTACTTCATGTTGGCCTCATAAAATGGACATATTTTTGCTTTTTGAAAAAATTAGAGGGCTTCAAAGTAGAGCAGCAATTTTCAAAAAATTCATGAAAATTGTGAAATCTGAAGGGACAGATGTTACAGAACTACAACTCCCAGCATGCCTGGGCAGTTCAGGCATGCTGAGAGTTGTAGTTTGGCAACATCTGGAGGGCTTCCGTTTGGGCACCACTGTAATAGTGGTCTCCAAACTGTGACCCTCCAGATGTTGCAAAACTACAACTCCCAGCATGCTGGGAATTGCAGTTTGGCCTTCCTAGTGGTTGCCACAGTAAAGATCACTTTACTTTTACTTTCAATTCCCCCCCCCCCCACTGTAGTTTCCCTACCTGAGCCAGGATCCAGCAGTCTCCAGCAACGATCGGGGATCTCCAGGCATCTTCTCCTGCAGGTACCGGCCTCCATCTTCTTCCCACGATCCCCTCGACATCCAGTGGTGGGCAGAACGGGGGGGGGTTGCCCTGCTCTGCCATTGGTCAGAATCAGTTCTGACCAATGGCAGGGGATAGGAGGAGATCGCAGCTCTGCAACCTCACTCCTAGCCCTCAAGATGATCGGGGCTGTCCCTGACAGCTCCGATCATCGCTATTTTCCGGTTGACCCGATCAGCCCGGAATAGCAGAAAATCGCATGTCTGAATTGACATGCGATTTTCTGCGATTGACGACATGGGGGGGGGAGGGTCTCAGGACCCCCCTGGGCGATGTCCTGGGGTGACTGCTGAATGATTTCAGCAGGCATTCCGGTCCGGTCCCCAACCAGCTAGCGCCGGGGACCGGAATGCCCACGGGCGTATGCATACGCCCCACGTCCTTCAGGATGCAGGGCGTATGCATACGCCCGGTGTCCTGAACAGGTTAAAGGGGTTCTCCACCATAAGGTGATTTTAGTACCTGGCAGGCAGTAATGGACATGCTTAGGAAGGATCAGCGCTTGTCTTGGGGATAAATGGCTATGCTGTGAGATTACCATAACACTGTGGCCAGCTTTTTGTGAAATTGTATTTCCAGTTTCACTTTTCTTTTTTTGACTACAAATCCCCTAATTACATTTTCCTCCCTCCCACACATCAGCCACCCCACCCATTGAAACATAAATGAGCTGCATTCATTCAAAAGACCTGTGGTTTTCAATCAGGGTGCCTCCAGCTGTTGCATTAGTTGCAGATTGATCCCTCCACCCATTGAAGCAGACAGGCTCCCTGTCATCAGCTGACTAGTGATGTCAGGTCTCGGCCGCATTCAAACTTGGAAAAATCCGAGACATATTTATATGCAACATGACCAATGGAAACCTTTATACCTCTATTTATTTTTATTTTGTCTTCACTGTATGCTATGCACTATACCGTTACACGTATTGGAGCAGTAGTAGTGTATGTGCAATATATTATCTTTGCAGTATTTTTTCTGTGTCAGCGAGTCCTGCAGTCTGACTGTTTCCGTTTTTTTTATGTTTTTATTCTTGTCTGTACTATTTGTTGTTCAATAAAGATTAGGTTTTTGTATCACAATACATGTCTCGCTGTCCATTGTATCAGTACATGCAAAAAAAATTGTCAGTCTAGAGTCCACTGGATGTAACTGTAACAACCATTCAGCTGTGAGAAGTATTAGACCCCCTTCCCCTGTAGGTTTGACTCCAGTGACCCCCGAACCCATCCCAGCACCCACCAATATTTCTATAGGGAAACTATAAAGATTGGGCAGAAAGAACAATACAAAGAGCCTACAATGCCACCTCTGTGCTGCCCCCTATACTATGGTGCCCTAAGCATGTGCCTATATGTGCCCAGTAATGCCTATATGTACCCAGCATTGCCTATATGTGCCCAGCATTGCCTATATGTGCCCAGTAATGCCTATATGTACCCAGCATTGCCTATATGTGCCCAGCATTGCCTATATGCACC
Source organism: Hyla sarda (assembly GCF_029499605.1). Classification (NCBI taxonomy): domain Eukaryota; kingdom Metazoa; phylum Chordata; class Amphibia; order Anura; family Hylidae; genus Hyla; species Hyla sarda. The sequence goes on along the minus strand of NC_079198.1, from coordinate 494,843 downwards.
CAGCATTGCCTATATGTGCCTAGCATTGCCTATATGCACCCAGCATTGTCTATATGTGCCCAGCATTGCCTATATGTACCCAGCATTGCCTATATGTGCCCAGCATTGCCTATATGTGCCCAGTAATGCCTATATGTACCCAGCATTGCCTATATGTGCCCAGCATTGCCTATATGCACCCAGCATTGCCTATATGTGCCCAGCATTGCCTATATGTTTAATCATTTCAATTATAATTTCTTAAAGATAAGATTTTATATAAACATTGACCAGTTTCCCATATTAAACAATTAGGTTGCTTTTTTCACTTTAAAGGGGTGCTCCTCTGCTCAGCGTTTGGAACAAGCTGTTCCGAACACTGGAGCCAGGAGCTCGTGACATCATGTCCCCTCCCATAGACTTGCATTGAGGGGGCAGCGCATGACATCATGAGGGGGTGGGGCTATGACATCATGAGCTCCCGGTGTCAGCACCAGCGTTTGGAACAGTTTGTTCCAAACGTTGAGCAATGGAGTACCCCTTTAAAAAGGCCTCTGAAAAAAAATGTGAGAGAAGGGATCTCATCGGTTGCTATGGGAAACTGGTCAACTTTTCCTCTGCACAGGTTCTGATAACTCTCCCTAATAATGTATAAGTAAAACTCTTGGAGCTCCTCCAGCAGGATTCCCATGTGATATCTGTAAAGTTCATGTGATATCTGTAAAGTTCCTGTTATATCTGTAAAGCTCTTAATATATCTGTAAAGTTCTTATTATATCTGTAATCTTGTGTTATATCTGTAAAGCTCTTATATCTGTAAAGTTCTTATTATATCTGTAAAGCTCTTATTATATCTGTAAAGTTCCTGTTATATCTGTAAAGCTCTTATTATATCTGTAAACATAGTATTATATCTGTAAACAACTTATTATAACTGTAAAGCTCTTATTATATCTGTAAAGCCCTTATATCTGTAAAGTTCCTGTTATATCTGTAAACATCTTATTATATCTGTAAAGTTCTTATATCTGTAAAGCTCTTATTATATCTGTAAAGTTCCTGTTATATCTGTAAAGCTCTTATTATATCTGTAAACATATTATTATATCTGTAAACAACTTATTATAACTGTAAAGCTCTTATTATATCTGTAAAGTTCCTGTTACATCTGTAAAGCTCTTATTATATCTGTGAAGCTCTTATTATATCTGTAAAGTTTCTGTTATATCTGTAAAGCTCTTATTATATCTGTAAAGTTCCTGTTATATCTGTAAAGCTCTTATTATATCTGTGAAGCTCTTATTATATCTGTAAAGTTCCTGTTATATCTGTAAAGCTCTTATTATATCTGTAAAGCTCTTATTATATCTGTAAAGCTCTTATTATATCCGTAAAGCTCTTATTATATCTGTGAAGCTCTTATTATATCTGTAAAGTTCCTGTTATATCTGTAAAGCTCTTATTATATCTGTAAAGCTCTTATTATATCTGTAAAGCTCTTATTATATCTGTAAAGCTCTTATTATATCTGTAAAGCTCTTATTATATCTGTAAAGCTCCTATTATATCTGTAAAGTTCCTGTTATATCTGTAAAGCTCTTATTATATCTGTAAAGCTCTTATTATATCTGTAAAGCTCTTATTATATCTGTAAAGCTCTTATTATATCTGTAAAGTTCCTGTTATATCTGTAAAGCTCTTATTATATCTGTAAAGTTCCTGTTATATCTGTAAACATCTTATTATATCTGTAAAGTTCCTGTTATATCTGTAAATCTTTTGTCTATAAAGCTCTTGTGTCTGTAAAGCTAGCCTGGTGAAGTGCGCAGTTGTGCACTTTACTCCTCGGCGCTCAATCTGTCATGTTGCAAATAGTTTCATAGACTATAATGAAGCCAATCTCCAGCAATGACCACTGAGCCAGGGAGTGAAGTGCACCAATGTGTGCAGAACTGAGACCCCAGCTCTCCATGTGTTTTTGTGGGTTTTCTCTGGTGTACTCCAGTTTCCTCCCACATTCTTAAGACAGAAATATAAGTGAATTTAGATTGTGAGCCCTAATGGGGACAGGGAGTGATCTGAGTGTACAGCGCTACGGAATCTGTAAGCTCTATATAAATAAAGAATTATTATTATTGTAGCAGTAAAGCTCACACACCTTTACAGCCGTGTTTATAAAGCTTCTGTTATATTTGATAACTTAGTTATGGTAGCGCACTTCACTCCCCGGCTCGGTGCTCATTATAGGAGGTGGGTCCCATTATAGTCTATGGAGATGACGTGACAGATTCAGTGCCAAGCTGTGGGGTGAAGGGCACAACTATATACACTTCACTCTGCTGTATCTAGTGATCAGTGGAGGTCTCAGCAGTCAGAATCTGATCACTTATAATCACAGTAACACTTTAAGCTCATGTTGTATATTGGTAAGGCTTGTGCTGTGTATTGGTAAAGCTCATTCTATATATTGGTAAAGATCATGTTGTATATTGGTAAAGATCATGTTGTATATTGGTAAAGCTTTTTTTGTATATTGGTAAAGATCATGTTGTATATTGGTAAAGCTCGTGTTGTATATTGGTAAAGCTCGTGTTGTATATTGGTAAAGCTCATGTTGTATATTGGTAAAGCTCGTGCTGTATATTGGTAAAGATCATTCTATATATTGGTAAAGCTCGTGTTGTATATTGGTAAAGCTCATGTATATTGTTAAAGCTCATTCTATATATTGGTAAAGCTCATGTTGTATATTGGTAAAGCTCATGTTGTATATTGGTAAAGCTCATTCTATATATTGGTAAAGCTCGTGTTGTATATTGGTAAAGCTTATGTATATTGTTAAAGCTCATTCTATGTATTGGTAAAGCTCATGTTGTATATTGGTAAAGCTCATGTTGTATATTGGTAAAGCTCATGTTATATATTGGTAAAGATCCTGTGGTATATTGGTAAAGCTCATGTTATATATTGGTAAAGATCCTGTGGTATATTGGTAAAGCTCATTCTATATATTGGTAAAGCTCATGTTGTATATTGGTAAAGATCATGTTGTATATTGGTAAAGCTTGTGTTGTATATTGGTAAAGCTCATTCTATATATTGGTAAAGCTCATGTTGTATATTGGTAAAGCTCATGTTTTATATTGGTAAAGCTCATGTTGTATATTGGTAAAGCTCATGTTGTATGTTGGTAAAGCTTGTTTTGTATATTGGTAAAGATCATGTTGTATATTGGTAAAGCTCATGTTGTGTATTGGTAAAGCTTGTGTTGTATATTGGTAAAGCTTGTGTTGTATATTGGTAAAGCTCGTGTTGCATATTGGTAAAGCTCATTCTATATATTGGTAAAGCTCATGTTGTATATTGGTAAATCATGTGTTATATATTGGTAAGGATCATTCTATATATTGGTAAAGATCATTCTATATATTGGTAAAGATCATGTTGTATATTGGTAAAGATCATGTTATATATTGGTAAAGATCATGTTGTATATTGGTAAAGATCATGTTGTATATTAGTAAAGAGCATGTTGTATATTGGTAAAGATCATGTTGTACATTGGTAAAGATCGTGTTGCATATTGGTAAAGCTTGTGTTGTATATTGGTAAAGCTCGTGTTGTATATTGGTAAAGCTCGTGTTGTATATTGGTAAAGCTCGTGTTGTATATTGGTAAAGCTCGTGTTGTATATTGGTAAAGCTCATGTTGTATATTGGTAAAGCTCATGTTGTATATTGGTAAAGCTCATTCCATATATTGGTAAAGCTCGTGTTGTATATTGGTAAAGCTCATTCTATATATTGGTAAACCTCATGTTGTATATTGGCAAAGCTCATTCTATATATTGGTAAAGCTCGTGCTGTATATTGGTAAAGATCGTGTTGTATATTGGTAAAGCTCATGTTGTATATTGGTATAGCTCATGTTGTATATTGGTAAAGCTCATGTTGTATATTGGTAAAGCTCATGTTGTATATTGGTAAAGCTCATGTTGTATATTGGTAAAGCTCATGTTGTATATTGGTAAAGCTCATGTTATATATTGGTAAAGCTCATTTTGTATATTGGTAAAGCTCATTCTATATATTGGTAAACCTCATGTTGTATATTGGTAAAGCTCATGTTGTATATTGGTAAAGCTCATTCTATCTATTGGTAAAGCTCATGTTGTGTATTGGTAAAGCTCATGTTGTATATTGGTAAAGATCATGTGGTATATTGGTAAAGCTCATTCTATGTATTGGTAAAGCTCATGTTGTATATTGGTAAAGCTCATGTTGTATATTGGTAAAGATCATGTTGTATATTGGTAAAGATCATGTTGTATATTGGTAAAGCTCATGTTGTATATTGGTAAAGCTCATGTTGTATATTGGTAAAGCTTGTTTTGTATATTGGTAAAGATCATGTTGTATATTGGTAAAGCTCATGTTGTGTATTGGTAAAGCTCGTGTTGTATATTGGTAAAGCTTGTGTTGTATATTGGTAAAGCTCGTGTTGCATATTGGTAAAGCTCATTCTATATATTGGTAAAGCTCATTCTATATATTGGTAAAGCTCATGTTGTATATTGGTAAATCATGTGTTATATATTGGTAAGGATCATTCTATATATTGGTAAAGATCATTCTATATATTGGTAAAGATCATGTTGTATATTGGTAAAGATCATGTTGTATATTGGTAAAGATCATGTTATATATTGGTAAAGCTCATGTTGTATATTGGTAAGGATCATTCTATATATTGGTAAAGATCATTCTATATATTGGTAAAGATCATGTTGTATATTGGTAAAGATCATGTTATATATTGGTAAAGCTCATGTTGTATATTGGTAAAGCTTGTTTTGTATATTGGTAAAGATCATGTTGTATATTGGTAAAGCTCATGTTGTGTATTGGTAAAGCTCGTGTTGTATATTGGTAAAGCTTGTGTTGTATATTGGTAAAGCTCGTGTTGCATATTGGTAAAGCTCATTCTATATATTGGTAAAGCTCATGTTGTATATTGGTAAATCATGTGTTATATATTGGTAAGGATCATTCTATATATTGGTAAAGATCATTCTATATATTGGTAAAGCTCATGTTGTATATTGGTAAAGCTCATGTTGTATATTGGTAAAGCTTGTTTTGTATATTGGTAAAGATCATGTTGTATATTGGTAAAGCTCATGTTGTGTATTGGTAAAGCTCGTGTTGTATATTGGTAAAGCTTGTGTTGTATATTGGTAAAGCTCGTGTTGCATATTGGTAAAGCTCATTCTATATATTGGTAAAGCTCATGTTGTATATTGGTAAATCATGTGTTATATATTGGTAAGGATCATTCTATATATTGGTAAAGATCATTCTATATATTGGTAAAGATCATGTTGTATATTGGTAAAGATCATGTTGTATATTGGTAAAGATCATGTTATATATTGGTAAAGATCATGTTGTATATTAGTAAAGAGCATGTTGTACATTGGTAAAGATCGTGTTGCATATTGGTAAAGCTCGTGTTGTATATTGGTAAAGCTCGTGTTGTATATTGGTAAAGATCGTGTTGTATATTGGTAAAGCTCGTGTTGTATATTGGTAAAGCTCGTGCTGTATATTGCTAAAGCTCATTCTATATATTGGTAAAGCTCATGTTGTATATTGGTAAAGCTTGTGTTGTATATTAGTAAAGCTTGTGTTGTATATTGGTAAAGCTCATTCTATATATTGGTAAAGCTCATGTTGTATATTGGTAAAGCTCATTCTATATATTGGTAAAGCTCATGTTGTATATTGGTAAAGCTCATGTTGTATGTTGGTAAAGCTTGTTTTGTATATTGGTAAAGATCATTTTGTATATTGGTAAAGATCATGTTGTATATTGGTAAAGATTGTGTTGTATATTGGTAAAGATCGTGTTGTACATTGGTAAAGATCGTGTTGCATATCGGTGAAGCTTGTGTTGTATATTGGTAAAGCTTGTGTTGTATATTGGTAAAGCTCGTGTTGTATATTGGTAAAGCTCGTGTTGTATATTGGTAAAGCTCGTGTTGTATATTGGTAAAGCTTGTGTTGTATATTGGTAAAGCTCATTCTATATATCTATATATTGGTAAAGCTCATGTTGTATATTGGTAAAGCTCGTGTTGTATATTAGTAAAGCTTGTGTTGTATATTGGTAAAGCTCTTTCTATATATTGGTAAAGCTCATGTTGTATATTGGTAAAGATCATGTTGTATATTGGTAAAGATCATGTTGTATTTTGGTAAAGATCATGTTGTATTTTGGTAAAGATCATGTTGCATATTGGTAAAGCTCGTGTTGTATATTGGTAAAGCTCGTGTTGTATATTGGTAAAGCTTGTGTTGTATATTGGTAAAGCTCATTCTATATATTGGTAAAGCTCATGTTGTATATTGGTAAAACTCGTGTTGTATATTGGTAAAGCTCGTGTTGTATATTGGTAAAGCTCGTGTTGTATATTGGTAAAGCTCGTGTTGTATATTGGTAAAGCTCATGTTGTATATTGGTAAAGCTCGTGTTGTATATTGGTAAAGCTCGTGTTGTATATTGGTAAAGCTCGTGTTGTATATTGGTAAAGCTCATGTTGTATATTGGTAAAACTCGTGTTGTATATTGGTAAAGCTCGTGTTGTATATTGGTAAAGCTCGTGTTGTATATTGGTAAAGCTCGTGTTGTATATTGGTAAAGCTCATTCTATATATTGGTAAAGCTCATGTTGTATATTGGTAAAGCTTGTGTTGTATATTAGTAAAGCTTGTGTTGTATATTGGTAAAGCTCATTCTATATATTGGTAAAGCTCGTGCTGTATATTGGTAAAGATCATGTTGTATATTGGTAAAGCTCGTGTTGTATATTGGTAAAGCTCGTGTTGTATATTGGTAAAGCTCGTGTTGTATATTGGTAAAGCTCATGTTGTATATTGGTAAAGCTCATGTTGTATATTGGTAAAGCTCATTTTGTATATTGGTAAAGCTCATTCTATATATTGGTAAAGCTCGTGTTGTATATTGGTAAAGCTCATTCTATATATTGGTAAACCTCATGTTGTATATTGGTAAAGCTCATGTTGTATATTGGTAAAGCTCATTCTATATATTGGTAAACCTCATGTTGTATATTGGTAAAGCTCATGTTGTATATTGGTAAAGCTCATTCTATATATTGGTAAAGCTCATGTTGTATATTGGTAAAGCTCGTGTTGTATATTAGTAAAGCTTGTGTTGTATATTGGCAAAGCTCATTCTATATATTGGTAAAGCTCGTGCTGTATATTGGTAAAGATCATGTTGTATATTGGTAAAGCTCATGTTGTATATTGGTAAAGCTCATGTTGTATATTGGTATAGCTCATGTTGTATATTGGTAAAGCTCATGTTGTATATTGGTAAAGCTCATGTTGTATATTGGTAAAGCTCATGTTGTATATTGGTAAAGCTCATGTTGTATATTGGTAAAGCTCATGTTGTATATTGGTAAAGCTCATGTTATATATTGGTAAAGCTCATTTTGTATATTGGTAAAGCTCATTCTATATATTGGTAAACCTCATGTTGTATATTGGTAAAGCTCATGTTGTATATTGGTAAAGCTCATTCTATCTATTGGTAAAGCTCATGTTGTGTATTGGTAAAGCTCATGTTGTATATTGGTAAAGATCATGTGGTATATTGGTAAAGCTCATTCTATATATTGGTAAAGCTCATGTTGTATATTGGTAAAGATCATGTTGTATATTGGTAAAGCTCATGTTGTATATTGGTAAAGCTCATGTTGTATATTGGTAAAGCTTGTGTTGTATATTGGTAAAGCTCATGTTGTATATTGGTAAAGCTCATGTTGTATATTGGTAAAGCTCATTCTATATATTGGTAAAGCTCATGTTGTATATTGGTAAAGCTCATGTTGTATATTGGTAAAGCTTGTTTTGTATCTTGGTAAAGCTCATGTTGTATATTGGTAAAGCTCGTGTTGTATATTGGTAAAGCTCGTGTTGTATATTGGTAAAGCTTGTGTTGTATATTAGTAAAGCTCATTCTATATATTGGTAAAGCTCATTCTATATATTGGTAAAGCTCATGTTGTATATTGGTAAATCATGTGTTGTATATTGGTAAAGATCATTCTATATATTGGTAAAGATCATTCTATATATTGGTAAAGATCATGTTGTATATTGGTAAAGATCATGTTGCATATTGGTAAAGATCATGTTGCATATTGGTAAAGCTCGTGTTGTATATTGGTAAAGCTCGTGTTGTATATTGGTAAAGCTCGTGTTGTATATTGGTAAAGCTCGTGTTGTATATTGGTAAAGCTCATTCTATATATTGGTAAAGCTCGTGTTGTATATTGGTAAAGCTCGTGTTGTATATTGGTAAAGCTCGTGTTGTATATTGGTAAAGCTCGTGTTGTATATTGGTAAAGCTCGTGTTGTATATCGGTACAAGGAGGATTTTTAAATTGATAGTGGATCCTGCATGTCACCCAGTCAGAGGCCATATGCCCCGCAGAGGTGAGTGAAATGAGTGTTAGGGTCCCATCCGAAGTGAGGTCACCTCCGTGTGGTGGATGGGGACACGTTTTGATCATAAAGTGCGCTAAGAGCCTCCATTATTTAGCATTCTTTTTTGTAATTTCCCATGTATAGGCACAGAACATATCCCCCATGGGACTCTTTCTGTATATTAAGGACAGGCAGTAACTTGCTCAGAAATGAATTTTTATTGTGTACATAGTGTCAGTACGGATATTTACGGTTTCCATAGTTATAGTTATAACCAGAATTGGGTGTGTACTTGCTAAGTGTCGAAAGTGATGTAAAATAGACAATAAGAACAATAAGTTCAATGAGGATTCCAGCCACGAGAGCCGAAATATTCAGAGCCAGGGCCGTGCGGGAACTCTTGGCTGCAGCTTGGTGGTCGTGAGCTTCAATGTCGCCTCTTGTCTGCAATAGATGTGAGAAACACGTAAGAAAGAATAATATAGTGATCGGGGGGGGGGGGGGGGGGGCATAACTAATAGGACCCAGTATAGATGGGGTGAAACACGTAAGATAGAATAATATAGTTATCAGGGGGGAGCGGCATAACTAATAGGACTCAGTATAGATAGTGAGAAACACGTAAGGTAGAATAATATAATGATAAGGGGGGTGGCATAACTAATAGGACCCAGTATAGATGGGGAGAAACACGTAAGATAGAATAATATAGTTATCAGGGGGGAGCGGCATAACTAATAGGACTCAGTATAGATAGTGAGAAACACGTAAGGTAGAATAATATAATGATAAGGGGGGTGGCATAACTAATAGGACTCAGTATAGATGGGGAGAAACACGAAAGATAGAATAATATAGTGATCGGGGGGGGGGGGGGGGCGGAATAACTAATAAGACCCAGTATAGGTAGTGAGAAACACGTAAGATAGAATAATATAATGATCAGGGGGAGCGGCATAACTAATAGGACTTAGTTTAGAGGGTGAGAAACACGTAAGATAGAATCAGATAATGATCAGGGGGGCAGCATAACTAATAGGACCCAGTATAGATTGTGAGAAACACGTAAGATAGAATAATATAGTGATCAGGGGGGGGTGACATAACTAATAGGACCCAGTATAGATGGTGAGAAACACGTAAGATAGAATAATATAGTGATCAGGGGGGGTGACATAACTAATAGGACCCAGTATAGATGGTGAGAAACACGTAAGACATTATGATAAAATGACGAGGGGGACGGCGGCATAACTAATAGGACCCAGTATAGATGGGGAGAAACACGTAAGATAGAATAATATAATGATCAGGGGGAGCGGCATAACTAATAGCACCCAGAGCCAAAACGTCCACATGTAGATCCAGCTGTTCATCCACTTGTTACATTGTTTGATCCCTGGTTACAACTGACAAGATATTTAAAGGGGAACACCCCAGAGGACAGACCTCATACCAGACCCCATAAACTTATACATACCCCATATTAGACCCAAAAAAGACCACAGATGAGACCCCACAAACTAATACAGACCCAAGACCAGACTCCAATAAACTAATTCAGACCCTCCAGACCCCATAAATTACTGCAGACCTTAGACCAGACCCCATAAACTAATACAGACCCCAGACAAAACCCCATTAACTAATACAGACCCCAGAATAGACCCCATAAACTAATACAGACCCCAGACCAAACCCCATTAACTAATACAGACCTCAGACCAGACCTCATAAACTAATAAAGACCCCAGATCAGACCCCATAAACTAATGCAGACCCCAGACCAGACCCCATAAACTAATGCAGACACCAGACCTCAAAAATTAATGCAGACCCCAGATCAGACCCCATAAACTAATGCAGACCCCAGACCAGACCCCATAAACTAATACAGACTCCAGAACAGACTCCATAAACTAATACAGACCCCAGACCAGACTCCAATAAACTTATACAGACCCCAGACAAGACCCCATAAACTAATGCAGACCCCCAGACCAGACCCCATAAACTAATACAGACCCCAGACAAGACCCCATAAACTAATACAGACCTCAGACCAGACTCCAATAAACTTATACAGACCCCAGACCAGACCCCATAAACTAATACAGACCCCAAACTAGACCCCATAAACTAATACAGACCCCAGACCCAATAAACTAATACAGACCCCAGACTAGACTCCAATAAACTTATACAGACCCAGACTAGACCCCATAAACTAATAGACCTTAGACCAGACCCCATAAACTAATACAGACCCAGACCCCAAACCAGACCCCATAAACTAATACAGACCCCAAACCAGACCCCATGAACTAATACAGACCCCAGACTAGACCCCATAAACTAATACAGACCTTAGACCAGACCCCATAAATTAATACAGACCCCAGACTAGACCCCATAAACTAATACAGACCCCAGACTAGACCCATAAACTAATACAGACCTTAGACCAGACCCCATAAAATAATACAGACCCCAGACCCCATAAAATAATACAGACCCCAGACTAGACCCCATAAAATAATACAGACCCCAGACTAGACCCCATAAACTAATACAGACCCCAGATTAGACCCCATAAACTAATACAGACCCCAGACTAGACCCCATAAACTAATACAGACCTTAGACCAGACCCCTTAAACTAATACAGAGCCCAGACCAGACCCCATAAACTTTTCGATTTTCCAATTTTACATGCAAGAAATGCCCCGACATGTTACATCAGTGGGAAGTGGCAACACAACAGAAGATATGAACATACCCCCCCCCCCCAATTCTTATTGTTTTTGATGCGGCACGTGTCAGTCACATCCTTACGTACCTTGCATGAAAAGACAATGGCAGCAATTCCAAGGGGGCAGCAGCAGAACAGCATGTTCATGATGGACCAGCAAAGGTAATCCTTGTAGCGGGGCCGGATCGGTACCGTCTGTCCACCATTATTATTCACCACCACCACATTTGTGGATGGTTGTGGTTGGCAGATGAGGGTCTGCTGCACAGTGTTATTCTGCACAGGGGGGTTGAAAGAAGGGTACGGGTTGGGGGCAGGGTACGGGTTGGAGGCAGGGTACGGGCTGGAGGCAGGGTACGGGTTGGAGGCAGGGTACGGGTTGGAGGCGGGGTACTGGTTGGAGGCAGGGTACAGGTTGGAGGCAGGGTACAGGTTGGAGGCAGGGTACGGGCTGGGCTGCATTACAGGGGCCGATGGGGGTCCTGGAGTGTACGCAGGTGGCTGATCCCCCAGTTTGCTGGGATAGGACTCTGCGAATGATTCCTCCATGGCTGTCTGAGGCAATGAGCAGCTCACAGGTTGTAAGGAGTATAAATTAACCCATTACTCCTCCTTCTCAACCCACAGGACCCACCAGGACCCGCCTCACGTGAACACATCGCCAATTTACATCCCACATTCATAGGAAACCAGATGACATCACAAACCATCCTCAGGCTTAAAGTAAATGTAGGTTTCTTCATGTTTACTGCTGCAGGATTCACTACAAGTCACAGCAAGGCACAAGAGCGAAGCTGACAGGAGAAGCGACCTGAAGAAAAGGATCAAGAGATATAGAAATACACTACAAAAATAATAAAGGTAACCCTGCGATAACACGTCCTAGATCTGGATGAACTAATCGTATGAAATACTTTGGTCTTTACATAGTTGAATGCGCTGACAACAAAATCACCAAAAAATATCAATGGAAATCAAATGTATCAACCCATGGGGGTCTGGATATGGAGTCACCCTCAAAATCACAGAGGAAAACCCCACTACAGGCTGATCCAACTTTATGTAATGTCCTTAATACAAGTCCCAATGAGGCTCAGTAGTGTGTGTGGCCTCCACGTGCCCGTATGACCTCCCTACAACGCCTGGGCATGCTCCTGATGAGGTGGAGGATGGTCTCCTGAGGGATGTCCTCCCAGACCTGGACTAAAGCCTCCGCCAACTCCTGGACAGTCTGTGTTGGATGCAGCGAGACGTCCCAGATGTGCTCAATCAGATTCAGGGGAACGGGCGGCCAGTCCATAGCATCAATGTCTTCCTCTTGTAGGAACTGCTGACACACTCCAGCCACATGAGGTCTAGTATTGTCTTGTATTAGGAGGAACCCAACCGCACCAGCATATGGTCTCACAAGGGGTCTGAGGATCTCATCTCGGTACCTAATGGCAGTCAGGCTACCTCTGGCAAGCACATGGAGGGCTGTGCGGCCCCCCAAAGAAATACCACCCCACACCATTACTGACCCACCGCCAAACCGGTCATGCTGGAGGATGTTGCACACAGCAGAAAGTTCTGCACGGCGTCTCCAGACTGTCACATGTGCTCAGTGTGAACCTGCTTTCATCTGTGAAGAGCACAGGGCGCCAGTGGCGAATTTGCCAATCTTGGTGTTCTCTGGTAAATGCCAAACGTCCTGCATGGTGTTGTGCTGTAAGCAAAATCCCCACCTGTGGACGTAGGGCCCTCATACCTCCCCTCATGGAGTCTGCTTCTGACAGTTTGAGTGGACACATGCACATTTGTGGCCTGCTGGAGGTCATTTTGCAGGGCTCTGCCAGTGTTCCTCCTGCTCATGCTTTTTTGACCAGTGTATATATACAAGAATATAACTGCTATAATACTGCCTCCTATATACAAGAATATAACTACTATAATACTGCCCCTATATACAAGAATATAACTACTATAATACTGCTCCTATATACAAGAATATAACTACTATAATACTGCTCATATATACAAGAATATAACTACTCTAATACTGCCTCCTATATACAAGAATATAACTACTATAATACTGCTCCTATATACAAGAATATAACTACTATAATACTGCCTCCTATATACAAGAATATAACTACTATAATACTGCTCCTATATACAAGAATATAACTACTATAATACTGCCCCCGATATACAAGAATATAACTACTATAATACTGCCCCCGATATACAAGAATATAACTACTATAATACTGCTCCTATATACAAGAATATAACTACTATAATACTGCTCCTATATATAGAAATATAACTACTATAATACTGCTCCTATATACAAGAATATATCTACTATAATACTGCTCCTATATACAAGAATATAACTACTATAATACTGCTCCAATATACAAGAATATAACTACTATAATACTGCTCTTATATACACAAGAATATAACTACTATAATACTACCTCCTATATACAAGAATATAACTACTATGATACTGCTCCTATATACAAAAATATAACTACTATAATACTGCTCCTATATACACGAATATGACTGCTATAATACTACTCCTATATACAAGAATATAACTGCTATAATACTGCTCTTATATACAAGAATATAACTACTATAATACTGCTCCTATATACAAGAATATAACTACTATAATACTGTCTCCTATATACAAGAATATAACTACTATAATACTTCTCCTATATACAAGAATATAACTACTATAATACTGCTCCTATATACAAGAATATAACTACTATAATACTGCTCCTATATACAAGAATATAACTACTATAATACTGTCTCCTATATACAAGAATATAACTACTATAATACTGCCTCCTATATACAAGAATATAACTACTATAATACTGCTCCTATGTACAAGAATATAACTACTATAATAATGCCTCCTATATACAAGAATATAACTACTATAATACTGCCTCCTATATACAAGAATATAACTACTATAATACTGCCCCCTATATACAAGAATATAACTACTATAATACTCCTCCTATATACAAGAATATAACTACTATAATACTGCTCCTATATACAAGAATATAACTACTATAATACACATAGCAGTAGCTGTATGTAGCTTTGCTCTTGTATATTTGTGGTGTATTGTACTAGGTAGGTTTGTATGTAGTTGTTTTCAGTAATATCATGGAGGTGACACAGTAACAATAATATATATTTTTCATTTCCTTTTTGGTTTTAGTGAACATTCTGCTCCATTTGAACACGTCACTCCCCGCTGCAGCTGCTGATCTCTTACCTGGCAGATTCTTCTTGTGAAATTTCCTGATAACAAACAATAAGAGACGAGAAACGAAACTTAACTCAGCCGACATTTAATTTCTGAGAAAACAAAAGTCACAATAAATCAGTTCAAAACTTTCTACATCTCATGTGAAATAATAAAATCAAATGATAAAGTCACCTCTCATGGGCATAATACGGCCAAACCTTCCATCCTACAGTGTAAACTATAAATAATATGGACAGACCGTCCATCCTACAGTGTAAACTATAAATAATACGGCCAGACCATCCATCCTACAGTGTAAACAATAAATAATACGGCCAGACCGTCCATCCTACAGTGTAAACTATAAATAATATGGACAGACCGTACATCCTACAGTGTAAACAATAAATAATACGGCCAGACCATCCATCCTACAGTGTAAACAATAAATAATATGGCCAGACCGTCCATCCTAAAGTGTAAACTATAAATAATGCGTCCAGACCGTACATCCTACAGTGTTACCAATAAATAATACGTCCAGACTGTCCATCCTACAGTGTAAACAATAAATAATACGGCCAGACCGTCCATCCTACAGTGTAAACTATAAATAATACGTCCAGACCGTCCATCCTACAGTGTAAACTATAAATACGGCCAGACCGTCCATCCTACAGTGTAAAGTATAAATAATACAGCCAGACCGTACATGCTACAGTGTAAAAAATAAATAATACGGCCAGACCATCCATCCTACAGAATAAACAATAAATAATATGGACGGACCGTACATCCTACAGTGTAAACAATAAATAATATGGAAGGACCGTCCATCCTACTGTGTAAACAATAAATAATATGGATGGACCATACATCCTACAGCGTAAACAATAATTAATATGGACGGACCGTACATCCTACAGTGTAAATAATAAATAATACGGCCAGACCATCCATCCTACAGTGTAAACAATAAATAATATGGACGGACCGTCCATCCTACAGTGTAAGCAATAAATAATATGGACGGACCGTCCATCCTACAGTGTAAACAATAAATAATATGAACTGACCGTACATCCTACAGTGTAAATAATAAATAATACGGCCAGACCATCCATCCTACAGTGTAAACAATAAATAATATGGACGGACCGTCCATCCTACAGTGCAAGCAATAAATAATATGGACGGACCGTCCATCCTACAGTTTAAACAATAAATAATATGAACTGACCGTCCATCCTACAGTGTAAACAATAAATAATATGGACGGACCGTACATCCTACAGTGTAAACAAATAATATGGACAGACCGTCCATCCTACAGTGTAAACAATAAATCATATGGATGGACCCTCCATCCTACAGTGTAAACAATAAATAATATGGACCGACCGTACATCCTCCACTGTAAACAATAAATAATACAGACGAACCATACATTCTACAGTGAAAACAATAAATAATATGGACAGAACGTACACCCTACAGTGTAAACAATAAATAATATAGAAAGACTGTACATCCTACAGTGTAAACAATAAATAATATGGACGGACCGTACATCCTACAGTGTAAACTATACATAATATGGACGGACCGTACATCCTACAGTGTAAACAATAAATAATATGGACAGACCGTACATCCTACAGTGTAAACAATAAATAATATGGATGGACCCTCCATCCTACAGTGTAAACAATAAATAATATGGACGAACTATACATTATACAGTGAAAACAATAAAATGGACGGACCGTACATCCTACAGTGTAAACAATAAATAATATGGATGGACCGTACATCCTACAGTGTAAATAATAAATAATACGGCCAGACCATCCATCCTACAGTGTAAACTATAAATAATATGGACGGACCGTACATCCTACAGTTTAAACAATAAATAATACGGATGGACCATATATCCTACAGTGTAAACAATAAATAATACGGATGGACCATATATCCTACAGTGTAAACAATAAATAATACGGATGGACCATATATCCTACAGTGTAAACAATAAATAATACGGATGGAGCATATATCCTACAGTGTAAACAGTAAATAATATGGAAGGACCATCCATCCTACAGTGTAAACAATAAATAATATGGATGGACCATATATCCTACAGTGTAAACAATAAATAATACGGATGGACCATATATCCTACAGTGTAAACAATAAATAATACGGATGGACCATATATCCTACAGTGTAAACAATAAATAATACGGATGGACCATATATCCTACAGTGTAAACAATAAATAATACGGATGGACCGTACATCCTACAATGTAAACAATAATTAATATGGACGGACCGTACATCCTATTGTGTAAACAATAAATAATATGGACGGACCGTACATCCTACAGTGTAAACAATAATTAATATGTACATCCTACAGTGTAAACAATAATTAATATGTACATCCTACAGTGTAAACAATAAATAATATAGACATCCTACAGTTTAACAATAATTCATATGGACGGACCGTACATCCTTCAGTTTGCTAGCCCCAGTATGCACAAGAACTTGCCTTTTATTGCCTGAATGCCTGCAACCATACATACATTTCAGCTGATATCCCCCCAAATCCTACGTAAAGACTTGTGATACAGTAATGGGCACCCGCTTTGCATCCTTATTTATTAATATCCATACAGGTGACTTGGGAGAGAACATTCAGTCTATCCATCAATGGACCAACAACATCTGGATCTAGAAGATCTATATATATATATATATATATATATATATATATATATGGGATTAATTGACAATCTGGATGGATTATATTAAAGGGGAGCTCTGGTACATAATGTCTTATCCCCTATTTACATGATGGGGATAAGTGTCTGAGCCAACTACTGGGACCTTCCATGATCTTCTGGCTGGCGCCCGGCTCTCTCCATGTACAGATTACTGTCAATGGGTGATACACGAACAACCCTGTGTATGATTGCTCCTCTGCGACTTGTCTGCGACCTTTTACCCTGTTGCACAGGACCTTCTTTAAATGGGCACTGTCAGAATCATCTTGACAAAACATTATCCTTTCTAATATACTTTATAAGAAAATTGTATTTCCTTTTTATAGAAGTCATGGCTTATAAAACACACCACTAGGGGTTCCCATACCATCCAGGACATAATGCTGTCCGGCTGCAGCATCATCTTTGTCCCAGCTGAAGCGCAGGCAGAGACAAAGTCCAGGAAGTGAGGTGAGACTAGCATTCCTCTGTGCTCTCTCCTGTCCTAAAAGACTGCAGCATGAAAACAGAGAGGAAGGGGTTACAGAGCAGCCTGCAGTCATTGGATGAGGAGATCCGGAGAGGAAGGGGTTAGAGAGCAGCCTGCAGTCATTGGATGAGGAGATCCGGAGAGGAAAGGGTTACAGAGCAGCCTGTAGTGATTGGATGAGGAGAGGAAGGGGTTACAGAGCAGCCTGCAGTCATTGAATTAGGAGAGGAAGGGGTTACAGAGCAGCCTGCAGTGATTGGATGAGGAGATACAGAGAGGAAGGGGTTAGAGAGCAGCCTGCAGTGATTGGATGAGGAGATCCGGAGAGGAAAGGGTTACAGAGCAGCCTGTAGTGATTGGATGAGGAGACCTAGCACAGTACAGCAGACTCAGGGAGGAGGAGGAGTCATGCAGAATGAGGAGACACACCCTTCTGAGCGCAGGATGACAAACTAAGTGGGCAACTGATAGAAGTTATTTGTGAGGGAAATACAGGTGCTAGACACATAACAGTTATATTTCCATGATCAGGAGGGGGCGTGGTATCATATCTTTTGTAGGATATACTAGGACTGTAATAGTCTTCTAAACTACAAGAGCTTGGACCGAAGGAAATGGTTTAATAATTTATCTTACAGGATATATGAAAAATAGGGAGGAAACTGACTCAACGGGAAGGGTAACCTCTACAAATGAGTTTCGGTTACATTTTGTAACTACTTGTAACCACTCATATCAGTGTTTCCCATCCAGTGTGCCTCTATTTGGTGCAAAACAACTCCCAGCATGCCCATACAGCCAATGGCCGTCCAGGCATGCTGGGAGTTGTAGTTTTGCAACATCCGGGGGGGGGGGGGGGGTGTAACAATCCCGTCCTGAGTAAACATTTACCCTCAAAGGTCAATCATGGACGCCCTCCGCCTCTCCTAGTAAAAAACTAAACAAAATAATGTGTTCCGTGTTAAAGGATTTATCATTTGTGGCATCAGCTTTGTAGCTCATCACTATAGCAACAGTGAGTTGTTTTTTTGATCAACCAGTTGGGCCCCTAACACGCTCATGTAGTGTCCCAGTACAGGATATAATCCTGTACAGTACTTATGCCCTGTCAGGTGTCCTGGGGGCTCTCCTGCAGTGTCTCCCCCATTGTGAAGCTAGTGTTACCTGTATATACTATATATGAAGTATAAAGGACCTTAGGAGGTATCACGTTATGTTAAGGACCTTTGGAGGTATCACATGTTATGTTCACATGATGTGTTATGTTACCCAGAGAGCACCAGTCAAACACATGACCTGCAGCCTGACCTATGGGCTTCTGGCTCAGCCCCCCTTTATAAGGGGGCGGCCATTACAATCTCTCTCTCAGCTGCTGAGGAGCAGTAAAGCCCAGACGTCTCAGTGTTAGTGTCCAGCACATCTGGAGGACTCAAACCTACAGCCACTTCCAGTAAGTCAAGTCTGTGTCTGCTGTCACTATCTACCTAATCCCAGCAAGCTGCGGGGTCCTTCTGTGTTCCTGGCCACCTCTCTGGGATCCTGGCGAGCTGTGTAGACAATATCCCCTCTCTGATCTCAGTAAAGCCTCCGTTATACCGTAACCTGGTCTTGGACTCTTATTGTCCTGCCTAACCTTGGGATAGCGGAGATATCGTTTGGGTGGTTCCCGATCACCAAAAACCACTCTGGCATCACGAACATTAGGGGTTAATTACATCTTGCCCATTGGGTTAATACCATCTGCCCCATCCCCCTACACCGCTACACCCCGTGGTCACCCCACAACTCACCACACTCACTCCTCTCACCTCTTCTGCACCCGTGTTTTGTATCGTTCTGTCGACGTTGTAGTTTATTTATTCTAATGCCCGTGGGATGTACTATGTGCCAGATACACTGAGCAGCGCCTGATAATAAACATCCATTTGATGACTGTGCCCGGGTAGGAGGCGGGGCTTGTCTTGACTAAGAGTTCTCTCGGTGTAGAGTTACCCCATTATTCCAGTAAATAAGAGATGTTTTGGATTTTTAAAATAACATTTTTTATTCTTTATGTTCCTTTTCTGGTCTTGAAGGGGTTGTCTCATCTCCTTGATTACCTCTCTCTCTGCTGCTGTCTGCTCACACTCCTGGTGGACGGGGCTGGGGTCAAAGGCAAATCATTTGCTTCTGTGTCTGACAGCTCCCATATCTACAGTGGTCAGACAGGATGAATGGGCTGAGATAAGACAGGGAGCCTGATGTGCTCTCAGGAGTTCCTCCGGCCACAAGGAATGACGTCACCACTGATTCTAAAGCAGAGCTGGTGGACGGGAACCATGACTATTAGCTGTCAACAAGAGGGGAGATAATAAAAGGTACAGATACAGAACTAGGCTAGATTGCTTGGTGATTACATGTAACATATATACTGGCACTAAGTTCTTGGTAGTTCCCTGTAGAGGCACTTCATGCTTGGTAGTTGCATATAACATATATACAGGTGCTAAGTTCTTGGTAGTTCCCTGTAGAGGCACTTCATGCTTGGTGATTACATATAACATATATACTGGCACTAAGTTCTTGGTAGTTCCCTGTAGAGGCACTTCATGCTTGGTAGTTGCATATAACATATATACAGGTGCTAAGTTCTTGGTAGTTCCCTGTAGAGGCACTTCATGCTTGGTGATTACATATAACATATATACAGGTGCTAAGTTCTTGGTAGTTCCCTGTAGAGGCACTTCATGCTTGCTGGTTGTATATAACATATATACAGGTGCTAGGTTCTTGGTAGGTCCCTGTAGAGGCACTTCATGCTTGGTGGTTACATATAACATATATACAGGTGCTAAGTTCTTGGTAGTTCCCTGTAGAGGCACTTCATGCTTGGTGATTACATATAACATATATACTGGCACTAAGTTCTTGGTAGTTTCCTGTAGAGGCACTTCCTGCTTGGTGGTTACATATAACATATATACTGGCACTTAGTTCTTGGTAGTTCCCTGTAGAGGCACTTCATGCTTGGTGGTTACATATAACATATATACAGGTGCTAAGTTCTTGGTAGTTCCCTGTAGAGGCACTTCATGCTTGCTGGTTGTATATAACATATATACAGGTGCTAAGTTCTTGATAGTTCCCTGTAGAGGCACTTCCTGCTTGGTGGTTACATGTAACATACTGTATATAGAGGTGCTAAGTTCTTGGTAATTCCCTGTAGAGGCACTTCATGCTTGGTGGTTGCATATAACATATATACTGGCACTAAGTTCTTGGTAGTTCCCTGTAGAGGCACTTCATGCTTGGTGATTACATGTAACATATATACTGGCACTTAGTTCTTGGTAGTTCCCTGTTGAGGCACTTCATGCTTGGTGGTTACATATAACATATATACTGGCACTTAGTTCTTGGTAGTTCCCTGTAGAGGCACTTCATGCTTGGTGGTTACATATAACATATATACTGGCACTTAGTTCTTGGTAGTTCCCTGTAGAGGCACTTCATGCTTGGTGGTTGCATATAACATATATACAGGTGCTAAGTTCTTGGTAGTTCCCTGTAGAGGCACTTCATGCTTGGTGATTACATGTAACATATATACTGGCACTTAGTTCTTGGTAGTTCCCTGTTGAGGCACTTCATGCTTGGTGGTTACATATAACATATATACAGGTGCTAAGTTCTTGGTAGTTCCCTGTAGAGGCACTTCATGCTTGGTGATTACATGTAACATATATACAGGTGCTAAGATCTTGGTAGTTCCCTGTAGAGGCACTTCCTGCTTGGTGGTTACATATAACATATATACAGGTGCTAAGTTCTTGGTAGTTCCCTGTAGAGGCACTTCATGCTTGGTGGTTACATATAACATATATACTGGCACTTAGTTCTTGGTAGTTCCCTGTTGAGGCACTTCATGCTTGGTGGTTACATATAACATATATACTGGCACTTAGTTCTTGGTAGTTCCCTGTAGAGGCACTTCATGCTTGGTGGTTACATATAACATATATACTGGCACTTAGTTCTTGGTAGTTCCCTGTAGAGGCACTTCATGCTTGGTGGTTGCATATAACATATATACAGGTGCTAAGTTCTTGGTAGTTCCCTGTAGAGGCACTTCATGCTTGGTGGTTACATATAACATATATACAGGTGCTAAGTTCTTGGTAGTTCCCTGTAGAGGCACTTCATGCTTGGTGGTTACATATAACATATATACAGGTGCTAAGTTCTTGGTAGTTTCCTGTAGAGGCACTTCATGCTTGGTGGTTACATATAACATATATACAGGTGCTAAGTTCTTGGTAGTTTCCTGTAGAGGCACTTCATGCTTGGTGGTTGCATATAACATATATACTGGCACTTAGTTCTTGGTAGTTCCCTGTAGAGGCACTTCATGCTTGGTGGTTGCATATAACATATATACAGGTGCTAAGATCTTGGTAGTTCCCTGTAGAGGCACTTCATGCTTGGTGGTTGCATATAACATATATACAGGTGCTAAGTTCTTGGTAGTTCCCTGTAGAGGCACTTCATGCTTGGTGGTTACATATAACATATATACAGGTGCTAAGTTCTTGGTAGTTCCCTGTAGAGGCACTTCATGCTTGGTGGTTACATATAGCATATATACAGGTGCTAAGATCTTGGTAGTTCCGTGTAGAGGCACTTCATGCTTGGTGATTACATATAACATATATACAGGTGCTAAGTTCTTGGTAGTTCCCTGTAGAGGCACTTCATGCTTGGTGGTTACATATAACATATATACTGGCACTAAGTTCTTGGTAGTTCCCTGTAGAGGCACTTCATGCTTGGTGGTTACATATAACATATATACTGGCACTAAGTTCTTGGTAGTTCCCTGTAGAGGCACTTCATGCTTGGTGGTTACATATAACATATATACAGGTGCTAAGTTCTTGGTAGTTCCCTGTTGAGGCACTTCATGCTTGGTGGTTACATGTAGCATATATACTGGCACTAAGTTCTTGGTAGTTCCCTGTAGAGGCACTTCATGCTTGGTGGTTACATATAACATATATACAGGTGCTAAGATCTTGGTAGTTCCCTGTAGAGGCACTTCCTGCTTGGTGGTTACATATAACATATATACAGGTGCTAAGTTCTTGGTAGTTCCCTGTAGAGGCACTTCATGCTTGGTGGTTACATATAACATATATACTGGCACTAAGTTCTTGGTAGTTCCTTGTAGAGGCACTTCATGCTTGCTGGTTGCATATAACATATATACTGGCACTTAGTTCTTGGTAGTTCCCTGTAGAGGCACTTCATGCTTGGTGGTTACATATAACATATATACAGGTGCTAAGTTCTTGGTAGTTCCCTGTAGAGGCACTTCATGCTTGGTGGTTACATATAACATATATACAGGTGCTAAGTTCTTGGTAGTTCCCTGTAGAGGCACTTCATGCTTGGTGGTTACATATAACATATATACTGGCACTAAGTTCTTGGTAGTTCCCTGTAGAGGCACTTCATGCTTGGTGGTTGCATATAACATATATACTGGCACTTAGTTCTTGGTAGTTCCCTGTAGAGGCACTTCATGCTTGGTGGTTACATATAACATATATACAGGTGCTAAGTTCTTGGTAGTTCCCTGTAGAGGCACTTCATGCTTGGTGGTTACATATAACATATATACTGGCACTAAGTTCTTGGTAGTTCCTTGTAGAGGCACTTCATGCTTGCTGGTTGCATATAACATATATACTGGCACTTAGTTCTTGGTAGTTCCCTGTAGAGGCACTTCATGCTTGGTGGTTACATATAACATATATACAGGTGCTAAGTTCTTGGTAGTTCCCTGTAGAGGCACTTCATGCTTGGTGGTTACATATAACATATATACAGGTGCTAAGTTCTTGGTAGTTCCCTGTAGAGGCACTTCATGCTTGGTGGTTACATATAACATATATACTGGCACTAAGTTCTTGGTAGTTCCCTGTAGAGGCACTTCATGCTTGGTGGTTGCATATAACATATATACTGGCACTTAGTTCTTGGTAGTTCCCTGTAGAGGCACTTCATGCTTGGTGGTTGCATATAACATATATACAGGTGCTAAGTTCTTGGTAGTTTCCTGTAGAGGCACTTCCTGCTTGGTGGTTACATATAACATATATACTGGCACTTAGTTCTTGGTAGTTCCCTGTAGAGGCACTTCATGCTTGGTGGTTGCATATAACATATATACAGGTGCTAAGTTCTTGGTAGTTTCCTGTAGAGGCACTTCCTGCTTGGTGGTTACATATAACATATATACTGGCACTTAGTTCTTGGTAGTTCCCTGTAGAGGCACTTCATGCTTGGTGGTTACATATAACATATATACAGGTGCTAAGATCTTGGTAGTTCCCTGTAGAGGCACTTCATGCTTGGTGATTACATATAACATATATACAGGTGCTAAGATCTTGGTAGTTCCCTGTAGAGGCACTTCATGCTTGGTGGTTACATATAACATATATACTGGCACTAAGTTCTTGGTAGTTCCCTGTAGAGGCACTTCATGCTTGGTGGTTACATATAACATATATACTGGCACTAAGTTCTTGGTAGTTCCCTGTAGAGGCACTTCATGCTTGGTGGTTACATATAACATATATACTGGCACTTAGTTCTTGGTAGTTCCCTGTAGAGGCACTTCATGCTTGGTGGTTACATATAACATATATACTGGCACTAAGATCTTGGTAGTTCCCTGTTGAGGCACTTCATGCTTGGTGGTTACATGTAGCATATATACTGGCACTAAGTTCTTGGTAGTTCCCTGTAGAGGCACTTCATGCTTGGTGGTTGCATATAACATATATACAGGTGCTAAGTTCTTGGTAGTTCCCTGTAGAGGCACTTCATGCTTGGTGGTTACATATAACATATATACTGGCACTTAGTTCTTGGTAGTTCCCTGTAGAGGCACTTCATGCTTGGTGGTTACATATAACATATATACTGGCACTAAGTTCTTGGTAGTTCCCTGTAGAGGCACTTCATGCTTGGTGGTTACATATAACATATATACTGGCACTAAGTTCTTGGTAGTTCCCTGTAGAGGCACTTCATGCTTGGTGGTTACATATAACATATATACTGGCACTTAGTTCTTGGTAGTTCCCTGTAGAGGCACTTCATGCTTGGTGGTTACATATAACATATATACTGGCACTAAGATCTTGGTAGTTCCCTGTTGAGGCACTTCATGCTTGGTGGTTACATGTAGCATATATACTGGCACTAAGTTCTTGGTAGTTCCCTGTAGAGGCACTTCATGCTTGGTGGTTGCATATAACATATATACAGGTGCTAAGTTCTTGGTAGTTCCCTGTAGAGGCACTTCATGCTTGGTGGTTGCATATAACATATATACAGGTGCTAAGTTCTTGGTAGTTCCCTGTAGAGGCACTTCATGCTTGGTGGTTACATATAACATATATACTGGCACTTAGTTCTTGGTAGTTCCCTGTAGAGGCACTTCATGCTTGGTGGTTACATATAACATATATACAGGTGCTAAGATCTTGGTAGTTCCGTGTAGAGGCACTTCCTGCTTGGTGGTTACATATAACATATATACAGGTGCTAAGTTCTTGGTAGTTCCGTGTAGAGGCACTTCATGCTTGCTGGTTGCATATAACATATATACTGGCACTAAGTTCTTGGTAGTTCCCTGTTGAGGCACTTCATGCTTGGTGGTTACATATAACATATATATAGGTGCTAAGTTCTTGGTAGTTCCCTGTTGAGGCACTTCATGCTTGGTGGTTACATATAACATATATATAGGTGCTATACTCCCAGCTGTCCGGGCATGCTGGGAGTTGTAGTTTTGCAACAGGTGGAGGCACCCTGATTGGAAAACATTGCGCTGCACAGTGCTCGGCCAATCAGGGAGAAGCTTCCTGCAGGGGCGATAACGCTCCCGGTCGTGATGTCATGGAGGCTCAGAGGACACATTAGAAGAGGTTCTGCAGCAGCTCCATTGCTCAACACTATCCGGCTGCAACAGCACCTGATATCTGTTTCCGTAAACATCAGAGAAGGCGACCGATGCGAAACCGCGAGAGAAACCGCAGAGACAGGAAATCGTTTATTCTTCAGTTTCCTTAAGTTGGTGATCACAACGCTGCCGCCCCTAGTCAACCCCCCCTCCCCCACGCAGTGCGCTGTGCACGCTCTGTACGGAGAACGGGTGCTGAATTTATCATTTATCAGTGTGTTCTTCCCAATGTAGTTTGTCGCACGCGTCACGGCATAAATTTAGACAAACAATATGGAGCCCCTGAACAGTGCAAAAAAAAAAAGTGCAGAGCTCCGACACGTTTCTACATCAGGCGGTCACTGGAGGACAGCGATAAGATCGCCGCACCGACCAACGCATCTGCAAACCGCGACCCCTGAAAGCGCAGAACTAGAAACATGACAAAGCCGGCTCAGACAATATAAAAAAAGCTCAAGATTAGGTAGGAAGGGAATCACCCTGAAAGTAGGTAGATAGGTAATCCTCCCTCCATTAGGTAGGTGTGCAGATAGGTAGGTAAGTGTACAGGCAGCGCTGCAGGACTTCTCTGTGTAATGAAGAAAACTGTGTCCGTGTAGCAGAATGTGACCTTCCCCACTGGGACTGTTTTCTGCCCTACAGCCGGCTCCTGGCCCTATAGTACAGCGAGGCAACTTTGTAGGAAGATAAGTCACTTTTCTAACCCACAGTTCTGAAATAATCCACTAGAGGGATCTTCACCAGTCGGCTCCAGTGTAGAAAGTAGAAACAAAGTTTTGTCTGGGGGCAGTGAAAGGGTTATTAGTTTTATCCCTGGTTGTCTGGGGGCACTGAAGTAGTTATTGGTTTTATCTCTGGTGGTCTGTGGCAGTGAAGGGGTTATTGGTAACATCACTGGTGGTCTGGGGGCAGGGAAGGGGTTATTGGTAGCAGCCCTGGTGGTTTGGGGGCAGGGAAGGGGTTAATGCTAACATTCCTGGTGGTCTGGGGGAAGTGAAGGGGTTATTGGTAACATTCCTGGTTGTCTGGGGGAAGTGAAGAGGTTATTGGTAACATTCTTGGTGGTCTGGGGGAGTGAAGGGGTTATCGGTAACATTCCTGGTGGTCTGGGGGTAGTGAAGGGGTTATTGGTAACATTCCTGGTGGTCTGGGGTCAGTGAAGGGGTTATCGGTAACATTCTTGGTGGTCTGGGGGTAGTGAAGGGGTTATCGGTAACATTCCTGGTGGTCTGGGGGAAGTGAAAGGGTTATTGATAACATTACTGGTTGTCTGGGGGAAGTGAAGAGGTTATTGGTAACATTCCTGTTGGTCTGGGGGAAGTGAAGGGGTTATTAGTAACATTCCTGGTTGTCTGGGGGAAGTGAAGGGGTTATTGATAACATTCCTGGTGGTCTGGGGGCAGTGAAGGGGTTGTTGGTAACATTCCTGGTGGTCTGGGGGCAATGAAGGGGTTATTGTTAACATTCCTGGTGGTCTGGGGGCAGTGAAGGGGTTATTGGTAACATTCCTGGTGGTCTAGGGGCAGTGAAGGGGTTATTGTTAACATTCCTGGTGGTCTGGGGGCAGTGAAGGGGTTATTGGTAACATTCCTGGTGGTTTAGGGGCAGTGAAGGGGTTACTGTTAACATTCCTGGTGGTCTGGGGGAAGTGAAGGGGTTATTGGTAACATTACTGGTGGTCTTGGGGCAGTGAAGGGGTTATCGGTAACATTCCTGGTGGTCTGGGGGAAGTGAAGTGGTTATTGGTAACATTCCTGGTGGTCTGGGGGAAGTGAAGGGGTTATTGGTAACATTCCTGGTGGTCTAGGGGCAGTGAAGGGGTTATTGTTAACATTCCTGGTGGTCTGGGGGAAGTGAAGGGGTTATTGGTAACATTCCTGGTGGTCTTGGGGCAGTGAAGGGGTTATTGGTAACATTCCTGGTGGTCTGGGGGAAGTGAAGGGGTTATTGGTAACATTCCTGGTGGTCTGGGGGAAGTGAAGGGGTTATTGATAACATTCCTGGTGGTCTGGGGGAAGTGAAGGGGTTATTGGTAACATTCCTGGTGGTCTGGGGGAAGTGAAGGGGTTATTGGTAACATTCCTGGTGGTCTGGGGGAAGTGAAGGGGTTATTGATAACATTCCTGGTGGTCTGGGGGAAGTGAAGGGGTTATTGATAACATTCCTGGTGGTCTGGGGGCAGTGAAGGGGTTATTGTTAACATTCAAGGTGGCAAGTGAGTATGATTATTATTATTATTATTATTATTTCTTCCTATCAGCAGGTGAGTATTATTATTATTTCTTCCTACCAGCAGGTGAGTATTATTATTATTTCTTCCTACCAGCAGGTGAGTATTATTATTATTTCTTCCTACCAGCAGGTGAGTATTATTATTATTTCTTCCTACCAGCAGGTGAGTATTATTATTATTTCTTCCTACCAGCAGGTGAGTATGATTGTTATTATTTCTTCCTACCAGCAGGTGAGTATGATTGTTATTATTTCTTCCTACCAGCAGGTGAGTATTATTATTATTTCTTCCTACCAGCAGGTGAGTATGATTGTTATTATTTCTTCCTACCAGCAGGTGAGTATTATTATTATTTCTTCCTACCAGCAGGTGAGTATGATTGTTATTATTTCTTCCTATCAGCAGGTGAGTATTATTATTATTATTTCTTCCTACCAGCAGGTGAGTATGAGTATTATTATTATTATTATTATTTCTTCCTACCAGCAGGTGAGTATGATTGTTATTATTTCTTCCTATCAGCAGGTGAGTATTATTATTATTATTTCTTCCTACCAGCAGGTGAGTATGATTATTATTATTATTATTATTATTTCTTCCTACCAGCAGGTGAGTATGATTATTATTATTATTATTATTTCTTCCTACCAGCAGGTGAGTATGATTATTATTATTTCTTCCTACCAGCAGGTGAGTATTATTATTATTATTTCTTCCTATCAGCAGGTGAGTATGATTATTATTATTTCTTCCTACCAGCAGGTGAGTATTATTATTATTTCTTCCTATCAGCAGGTGAGTATTATTATTATTTCTTCCTATCAGCAGGTGAGTATGATTGTTATTATTTCTTCCTATCAGCAGGTGAGTATTATTATTATTTCTTCCTACCAGCAGGTGAGTATTATTATTATTTCTTCCTACCAGCAGGTGAGTATTATTATTATTTCTTCCTACCA
Organism: Hyla sarda; assembly: GCF_029499605.1. Taxonomy (NCBI): domain Eukaryota; kingdom Metazoa; phylum Chordata; class Amphibia; order Anura; family Hylidae; genus Hyla; species Hyla sarda. Next base: position 465,844 of record NC_079198.1, on the reverse strand, counting down.
GCAGGTGAGTATGATTATTTCTTCCTACCAGCAGGTGAGTATAATTGTTATTTCCTACCACCCTTAAACATTAAAGGGATATTCCGCTTTCAGAAAATGATATTTAAATAAAAGTATCACCTCAGGACAGACAGCTTAGTAATATAATGTTACTACACATTGTACCGGCTTCAGCATGTTTTTTTGCGATTTACCCTTGACAAGAAGTTGTGTAGACCTCTCATTGTCAGTATGGTGTTATCTCAGCAGTTCCCCAGCTCCTTACTCTGTCCTGACACGGAGTTGTGTAGTCCTGTTATTGTCAGTGTGGTGCTGTTGCAGCAACAACTTGGCTCCTCCCTCTCTCTCCTGACAGGAAGTTGTGTAGTCTTCTCATTGTCAGTGCGGTGTTGTCTCATCAGCATCTCCTTGGCTCTTCCCTCTCTCCTAACAGGAAGTTGTGTAGTCCTCTCATTGTCAGTGCGGTGTTGTCTCATCAGCATCTCCTTGGCTCTTCCCTCTCTCCTAACAGGAAGTTGTGTAGTCCTCTCATTGTCAGTGTAGTCATGTCATGTCTCAGCAGGTTCCCGGCTCCTCACTCTCTTCTGACAGGAGGTTTTGTAGTCCTTTCATTGTCACTGTGGTGTTGTCTCCTTTACCTTGGCTGTTTACCTTGGCGTGGCTGTATTTTGCCTCTGAGCTCTAGCCCCACCCCCTGAGTGATGTCATCACCTCTGAGCAGGACCTCCAGCCTCATCACTATATCCCTGTCACATACACCTATATATCTTTATTGAGACTTTAGCGAAGAATGGGGTGTATACAGACGCTGCCTTGTGCTGAGCAATGTCACAGGCAGAGGAGCAGACAGGGAATGCATACAGCAGGTGCTGAAACTCAAGTGTGCGATAGTATGCTGTGAAATGAAATGTTCTGCAGCAGCTCTGGGCGGGGAACTTACAGGAGTACAGCGGGAGGGGAGTAGACAGGGTGGGAGGAGCCTGTGATGAAGAAACAATGCATTCTGGTAATTGTAGTACTGAGCACCTGTTCCGCCAGGAAGTACAGGAGTAATACCCCCAGAACAAATCATTTTTGGTGGTTTCAGAACTGGGGCCGACATGTATGGAATGTTCTATGCTTTGTTTTGTCGGAATGCCCCTCCGCCACTATCCCCGGGGGTGGGGCCTCCAGCATCAGTAAAGAGCAGACATTTTCTTTCATAAATATTATTATTTACTTACAAAAATAATTCTATAAAAATATATAATTTATGTCACAGAAAACGACTTGGGGTGAGGACGGGGTCACCCGGCCCCGGAATCTGGATTGTACATTTGTTTCCGGACAAAGTAAAACAATAATATGGAAACCACCGTGATGATGATCAAGATCCCGAACCGCGATATCTTATTGAGGATGAGGGCCCTATGGGAGGCCCCCGCCGCCGCATCCAGGTCTCCTCGCTTCACTGCCGATCTGGCCTATGAAACATAATATAGAAGAAAGGTTTATATAGACAGCAATTCATTGTGTCACCTGCTTTGTAATACAGTGTTTCCCAACCAGGGTGCCTCCAGCTGTTGCAAAACTACAACTCCCAGCATGCCCGGACAGCCGTTGGCTGTCCGGGCATGCTGGGAGTTGTAGTTTTGCAACAGCTGGAGGCACCCTGGTTGGGAAACACTGGTCTAGGCTGATCATTTAGGCCCGAAGCCTGAGGCTGCACTACTGACATCTGATGACATCATATCCTGTTTTAGTTCCATAGGCAAAACACAGCGCCAAATCCCCTGCACAGGCCCGGAGCAATGTGGTAAAATAGGTCAAAGGAATTTTACGTCACTGTGTGTGGATTTGGACATCCACATATACAGTAAACTAGCTGGGGCTGCCCTGATCAGTATAAGCAATCTAATGATTGCTTATAATAGTTTATAATGGAAAAAAGTGTAAAAAAAAAAAAAAAAAATTGAAATAATAATGGTTTTAAAAATACAAAAAGCCCTTGCCCTATAAAAATGGAAATCACCCCCTATTTTAACACTTAAAATTTTTTTTTATTAAAACAATACTAAAAAATTTAAATAATAAAGTAAAATAATAAAAATAATAATAACAACAACAGACAGGACAGTGCAGTCTACGCCTCCAGAATAATAATGATGGTAATAATAATAATAATGAATAATAACAGACAGGTACAGTCTACGTCTCCTGAATAATAATGATGATAATAATAATAATTAATGATAATAAAATGGTTTAAAAATATAAAAAGTCTGAGCCCTAATTAAAAAAAATTATGCAAATCACCCCCTATTTTACCCTTTAAAAAAAAAAAATTTGAATAATAACAATATGAAACAATTGAGTAAAATAATAAGAATAATAAAATTGTTTAAAAAATATAAAAAAGACCCTCCCCTAAAAAATTCAATTTATAAGTAAAAATAAAACAAAATACCGTAATAATAAAAGAAAATAAGATAATAAAAATTAAAAAAAAATTTCAAAGAAAAAAAAAAGCCTGTCCTCTAATAAAAATGCAAATCACCCCCTATTTAAAAAAATAAATAAATATATATATATAATAATAAAAAAACAAAACAAAACAAAAAGAAGATAAAATAATAATAAAATAAAAAATAAATAAATAAATAAATCTGGTATCGCCGCATACAGATTTGCCTGAACTATTAAAATAGAATATATATGATCCTGCACAAAGAATGGTGTAAAAAAAAACAAAAAAATAATAATTTAAAAAACCCCAATGCCAGAATCGTTGATTTTCTGTCACGTCATATATATATGTATACACGGTATATATGTGTGTGTGTTTGTATATAGGATCCCTTACACAGTCCTGTATACTGAAAAATAGGGTAAAATAAAACAAAACCTACAAAAATGAGGTATAGCTTTTATTGTATTGACCTACCGAATAAAGGTAAGTGGTCATTTTTACCATAAAGTGCATTGTGTAAAAACAAGACCCTCTCAAAAGTTGCAAGTTGGTGATTTTTGCCGTACTTTCATGCCACAACAAATTTTTTCCCAATCTTGTGGTAAAAATGATGGTTTTCATTACAAACTACAATTGTTCCCATAAATAAACACATTACGCCTCATCTTGACTGTAGATGGAAAATTTAAAGGCCTATTTTTCAAATCTGTCTGTCTTACGTGCGCGTCCAAGAGGAAGAGACACTCCCGGCCTCTGGTGGCTGCAGGAATGACGCTGCCTGCCGCCTAGAGGCCTTGAAGTCTATGATGCACTTGATGGTGAAGGTAATGTCATTGGGGGGGGGGGGGGGGGGTGGTGAGCAGAGGCGTGAGGATCTTTGGGGGTCCTCGGTTGCCTTGAAGTGGACTGAGTTTACAAAGATGGCAGAACAGCGCTGGCCGTCCCTTGGTTGCTGTATGTCAGGTGGTTGGGGGATCTCACAGTCTCCACATATTTGGCCACCATTGTACCGGACTACTAATGTATTCATGAGGTATAAATCAAGAAGAGGTCACACGATGCAGTTAGGACACACAGTCCTCCTTAGGGACCGCCATGTTGGATATGTAGTCTTTTCTGTCAGCACCAAGTTATACAGCAGGAAAAGCTGAGCAGATAAAATACTTATATTTTATACATATATATATATACAGTCATGGCGGTAAATGTTCTCCCCCCTGAAATGTTCCTATATAATGAAGAATTCCTCACAGGAAAGGATTGCAGTAACACAGGTTTATTCCCTTTGTGTATATATATAGATCTCCTCTCCTCTGTATATATATATAGATAGATCTCCTCTCCTCTGTATATATATATATAGATCTCCTCTCCTCTGTGTATATATATATATATATATATATATATATAGATCTCCTCTCCTCTGTATATATATATATATAGATCTCCTCTCCTCTGTATATATATATATATAGATCTCCTCTCCTCTGTATATATATATATATATAGATCTCCTCTCCTCCTATATATATATAGATCTCCTCTCCTCTGTATATATATATATATATATATATATATATATATATATATAGATCTCCTCTCCTCTGTAGATATATATAGATCTCCTCTCCTCTGTATATATATATATATATAGATCTCCTCTCCTCTGTATATATATATATATATATATATATATATATATAGATCTCCTCTACTCTGTGTATATATATATATATATATATAGATCTCCTCTCCTCTGTATATATATATATAGATCTCCTCTCCTCTGTATGTATATATAGATCTCCTCTCCTCTGTATATATATATATATATATATATATATATATATATAGATCTCCTCTACTCTGTGTATATATATATATATATATATATATATAGATCTCCTCTCCTCTGTATATATATATATAGATCTCCTCTCCTCTGTATGTATATATAGATCTCCTCTCCTCTGTATATATATATATATAGATCTCCTCTCCTCTGTATATATATATATAGATCTCTTCTCCTCTATATATATATAGATCTCCTCTCCTCTGTATATATATATATATATATATATATATATATATAGATCTCCTCTCCTCTGTATATATATATATATATATATATATATATATATAGATCTCCTCTCCTCTGTATATATATATATATATATAGATCTCCTCTCCTCTGTATATATATATAGATCTCCTCTCCTCTGTATATATATATATATATATAGATCTCCTCTCCTCTGTATATATATATAGATCTCCTCTCCTCTGTATATATATATATATATATATATATATAGATCTCCTCTCCTCTGTATATATATATATATATATAGATCTCCTCTCCTCTGTATATATATATAGATCTCCTCTCCTCTGTATATATATATAGATCTCCTCTCCTCTGTATATATATATATATATATATATATATATAGATCTCCTCTCCTCTGTATATATATATATATATATATATATATATATATATATATATAGATCTCCTCTCCTCTGTATATATATATATAGATCTCCTCTCCTCTGTATATATATATATAGATCTCCTCTCCTCTGTATATATATATATATATATATATATATATAGATCTCCTCTCCTCTGTATATATATATATAGATCTCCTCTACTCTGTGTATATATATATATATATATATATATATATATATATAGATCTCCTCTCCTCTGTATATATATATATAGATCTCCTCTCCTCTGTATGTATATATAGATCTCCTCTCCTCTGTATATATATATAGATCTCCTCTTCTCTGTATATATATATATATATATATATATATATATATATAGATCTCCTCTCCTCTATATATATATAGATCTCCTCTCCTCTGTATATATATATATATATATATATAGATCTCCTCTCCTCTGTATATATATATATATATATATATATATATATATATATATATATATATAAATAGATCTCCTCTCCTCTGTATATATATATAT